>NC_058132.1:263906836-263933249 GCF_016433145.1 Gracilinanus agilis | reverse complement strand
CTCTCTCTCTGACTGTCTCTGTCTTTCCCTCCCTCCCTCCCTCAAAACCTTGGTTCTGCTATTAGAATTGATACTATGTATTGTTTCCAAGGCAGAAGAGCTATAAGGACTAGGAAAAGGGGGTTGTAACTTGCCTAGGATCACACAACTAGGAAGCCACCCAGCTGCCCTACACCATATCTTCTTAATGATGAACTCAGTGGGCACAAAGTTGCTCTGCAGTGAAATTGTAGCATAACCCTCTGTTGTACTTGATTTATTTCCATGATTTTATGATACTTTTGTATTGAAGGGTGAAGAAAATGTTTCTGAAAGCTATTTTTAAGCCCTGTGACTTTGGAAGCGAAGTTGAGAAGTTTTTACAGTGCTTCAAAGTGAGTGATTACATATTGTCAAGTTTGGACTTTGAAGCAGTCATGCCAAGTCAGACCATTGTCTAATTCTCAATGCACTAACTATGTTAATTTTTTAAACTTTTAAAATATGTTTAATGTTTTTTTTAACTTCCTGAGCATAAGAAGACTTTACATTTACCTTTTAGGAGGAAGAAATCACTCCTACTGGACAACTGAGTTAGAATCTAGATTGTAGTGCTTAGCATGGGCTTTGCCTTTTTAAAAAGTTAATGAATAAACTTCTCAAATTTCATGTTGTTCTAGTGCCTTTGTTGTTGTTATCCAGTCATTTCAGTTATGTCTGATTCTTCTTGACCTCATCTTGGAGTTTTCTTGGCAAAGTTCTTGAAGGGGTTTGCCATTTCCCTCACTAGCTGATTTTACAGATGAGGAAACCGAGGTTAACAGGATCAAATGACTTGCCCAGTTGTAAGTAGATGTCTGAAACCAGATTTGAACTTGGGAAGATGAGTCTACATGGCTTCAGGCCTAGCACTCTATCCACTGTGACACCCAATTGACCCCTGTTTTACATGGTACAAATGTTATTTGAATACTTTGCATTGATATTCATTTGATGGCATTTTTATACAAAAAGCATGAAAGATGACATTTTAAATTTTCTAGTAAGTACGAAAATTTTCTAAAACAAAAAATGTTTTTGGGGTGTGAGTTGTAAGGCTAGAACACATTTTGTGCTTAAAAAACAAAACAAAACACTTTTTAGCCTTTTGAGCAATGGCAAGGCCCATGTCTTGCTAATTAAAGAATAACTTTTAAAATAAAACATCAGCAATTATGCAAGAGATTATGGTGTTTCTTTCTAAAAAGTGCAATTGCTCTAAATTTAAGAGGCTTACTCTTTCTGCAAAGGTTAAGATGGAATCATCTCAATATTTATCATTCCTTCCTTCCTTCCTTCCTTCCTTCCTTCCTTCCTTCCTTCCTTCATTCATTCATTCATGTTATTCATCATTTAATGCCAACTCTATACAAATCATTGATTCAGAAAATGAAGTATTATTAGCTTAAAACCTAACAATATCATTTAACATGACATTTTTCATTTCTTTCCTAAAGAGCATGATTTGACTTAGCATTTTTAATCTCATATCCATGGTAACAAAAATGGCAAAGTCATGATAAAAACTGTATTATAACAAAGCAGCTCTAAATTTAATATCTTATGTGGGATTTTCTTTTTATAACACTTTATAATTTTTTAAGTATTAGAAGTTTAGGCTGAAAGTTAAAAGCTGAGGGCAATATGTATCCTGGAGACCTGATTCTTTGAAGGTCAGAGGTCAAGAGAAACTTTAATATTTTTGTTACCAAGAAAATTTAAATGGCATAACAATATCAAGAGATAAAAATGGCTGCTGAATACTCAGGGAGGACATTTGGCTTAGGAGCTATAGAAAACAGCTTGAGAAATCTTTTCTTTTTTGATTGGTATAATTTAACATTTATTATGCTCCTCCTGTGGGCAAAGCATTCTTCTTGGTATGAAGAATGCAAAGTTAAAAACTAAGCAGTCTGTACTCAAAGAATATCCATTCTCCAGAAGTGTCAGACAAATAGAAATATATCTCTGTGGACTGCATATTTATTTAGAAAACCACAAATTAACATTATTGTTGTATTGTATTTTTATTCATTTTGTTAAACATTTCTCAGTTTTATTTTAATCTGGTTCAGGCAGCACTTGGAAATTTTGCTGGCACTTGGAGTCTGTGGGCTAGACATTTGATCCCTCTGTCTAAGTAGCTTTACTCTCTCTCTCTCTCTCTCTCTCTCTCTCTCTCAGCAGGAATTCCGGGTTAAGATGGCGGCAGAGTATATATACATACAGACACACACAAATGTAAGAGAATTTGAGGCTAGAAACAGCAATAAGATCCAGGGAGATGAGGGCTTACTTTAGAGAGGAAATACTTCCTAAACTAAGCTTTGAGAGGGAAAAATAAGAAAAGAATGCATTAAAAATATGATGGATGGTGCATGCAAATTCATAGAAGCAGTGGAGTACACCAAAGGTAATGAATGGTATGAGGGGAAAATGACATTGGAGCTAGAGAGAAGAATAGTTTATATTTTATCCTAGAGATGAGAAGCAAGAAGACCAGTTATTAGGTTGTTGCAGTAGTCTATGAGAGATGTAATGAAGGCTTGAACTCTTGCTGGGAGTGGGAAATTTTGAAGAATTGGTCCTGTGCAAAAAAGTAGACTTCCATTTTCTTTCAGTCCCTGCCCTAGACTTACCTGGTTATATTTCTCATAACCTTGCCAAAAATTTATCTTAAATAAGCAAAATTTCCCTTCCTACCATGATACCTCTTATTCTTAGGTTCTCGAAGCTCTCATTCTGCCCTCTGGAGATCCTCTTTGAAGATACACTGGAGCCCATCCAACTTGGATGAATCCTCTTAAATCTTTCTGTCTTTTCTCTACAAGCTTTCAATCCAAGCCTTCTTCACCCCTCAATTAAAAATTTTTTTTCTAATCTGTTCCCTTAGGACCTTGCTTCCTGTTGTCGAAGGTGATAGCAATCCAATCTGGCAAATCAATATATATCCAGATGTTTGATGTATTAGGGAATATACTTACATTTAGACAAAAGTTATCTATTTATTGTTTAATTATTTTCAGTCAGTCACACTGACTCTTCTTGACCCCTTTGGGTTTTTTTTGGCAAAGATACTGGAGTGTTTTGCCATTTCCTTCTCCAGCTCATTTTACAGATGAGGAAACTGAGGCAAATGGGGTTAAGTGACTTACCCAATGTTGCATAGCCAATAAGTGTCTGAGGTCAAATTTGGACTCCAGTCTTCCTGACTCCAAACCCAGTACTCTTGTATACTGTGTCACCTAGCTACCTTACTTGAATGAAAAGTCAGTGAATAGTTGATTAAGGCAGGAAAGGTTTCTAGGGGCCCTAAAATCCCCCTAAGTTTGTATATCAGGAAATTTAGTACAGCAACTTGTTAGAAGACCAGCAAGAGACATTATTTTGATAATAAACTAAAAGGGAAAAATTGCCATTTAACCAATGTAATGGCTCATATCCACTAAAACATTTACAGCTGTTGCCATGAGTACTTAGGTTTCTTAGTTGACAGAGAGTCATGCCTGGAGACAGAAGGTCATAGGTTCAAATCTGACCTCAGATAGTTCCTAACTGTGTGACCCTGGACAAGTCCTTTAACCTTCATTACCTAGTCCTTAATGCTTTTCTGCTCTGGAAACAATACACAGTATTGATTCTAAGACTGAAGGTAAGGGTTTCAAAAAAAAAAAAAAAAAGAAAATGAAAAATTCATTCCACCTTGCAAAGTGTGGAAATAGACATTTTGGACTTGAATAATGTGGGAATTTGCTTTGCTTGACTAAGCATATTTTTTCCAAGGTTTTTCTTTTTCTTTTCTTTAAAATTGAGAATAAAGTCCTATAGGAAGAGAAAACAGTATTTATTAATTAGAAAACAAAATGAAATGAAAGATAAAAATTTTTCTTTTGTATGAATACTAAGCTATTGCAGAAAATAGGTCTGTCATGAATCTCTGGTATCCTGCCAGAACTAGATACCCACCAATATGATAAGTTAAATCTCTATTTAGAAGCGAGGACACTTGTTAGTAAAGCATATGGGGCTATTAGCTATAGAAGAGAAGAGAATAATTTGGGAAGTTGGTGTGGAAAATGAATTGACTAATAGCACAGAAGAGAGTGAGAGGTAGGGAAGAAGAAATGGAGGATCGAATAAGCTGTGTTAGTTTGATAAGAGCAAAGAGAGGCAGGATGGGGAGGAAGGTGAAAGGTGACCGAATATACTGGTAGGTCCTTGAGGATGAATGCAGCCTTGTGAATTGCATTCCTTGTCTCAGGTGTTGCAAGAAAAAAAAGAGGCCAGAGTAGAAGCCAACCCTAAAGAGAGATTCCATGACTGATGGCAGTAACTATATACTAGACTACAAAAAATATGGCAGCACTGTCAGCTGGTAAGGGTGACAGACAATTATAATCTTGTCAACAGTGTCCTCCAAACACTTCTGCTGAATTTACTGTCATACAGCCCTCTATTTCAACCCTTGCAATATTATATTAGGTCTCTATGCATAGATAGAAGATGATGTACCATAGACACTAGGGAGATGTGTTATTTTTTTTACTCTATCCAGTTTGATTTGTTTTTATCCTACTCATTATATTCAGAATGAATTTGTGGTTCATTACAATGTCCTTAATTTTTACTGTCTAGACAGTATCCAATTAAGGTAAGATTTTAATAAAACATTTAAAATTTTCAAAAAATATCTAATTAAGGTGTCTATTATTTAGTCACTCCAAGCCTCATTTTTAGAAATTGGAGAAGCCTTTTATTATTGATTATCAGCCTTGTCAGTGACACAGACATTTATTGTTCAGAAAATTTCTGAGTCCTAGAGGAAATTAGAGATTTCATTTCATTTTATGAATTAATTCTACAAATATTTACCAAGTATATACCATGTTTGATCTTTTTTCTTAATATTTAAAATTTTTTTAATGATATTTAAATTCTTCAGTGGACCTGTGATATCCAAAGCATGGATACTCCTTTAATCATATCAAGGCCCTTCTTTATCTTATGTTGTTTTTTTTTCTCCATAGCCTCCCCTAAATCTCCCGTGATTGGTTCATAGGTAAAGTTAAAGAGAATATGTTGTAGAGTCAGAGGATGACCTCAAATCTTTCTTCTGACTCCCTTGGCCTTGGCTTTCTCATATGTGAAATAAATGATTTGGATTAGATGAACTCTGAGGTCTTTTCCAGGTCTTGTTCTATGATGCTCTATTCTAGTCTAGGCACTGAGTGTTGACATCAGAGAAGACTTTAATTCTTTTCATATTTGTAGGAAATGGTACCGCAGAGCCTTTGTCTTTCATTTTCACTTTAGGCCACTTTGTTTTTCTGTTAATACAGATATGTGAGGATGTTTTTTGAATTACTTCCTACTTACACTTTATTGCTACCCATACCTACCCATATCTTTATGGATGAAGCAATGGATGTGAGGTTAAGAAGACCCAAATTCAAATCAGGCCTCAAACACTAGTTGGGTACCTTGGACTTAACCTCTTCTTGTCTTTGTTTCTTCAACTCTAAAATGAGCATAAGAAGAGTACCTACCTCCCAAGACTGTTGTAAGGGTCAAAGGTTTATTAAACACTTAGCACAATGCATGACACATAGTAAGTGTTTAATAAATAGTTATTTCTTTTCTTCCTTTGGGTTACTTACAATTCTGATTCTTCCAAGATCATATTGCTGTATTTAAAAAATAAAACTTTCTAAAATAGACATTGACAAGTTATAAACTTATATTTAAATATAAACAAAAATTTAGTTTATAAACATATTTAATTTAAATATAAGCACATTTAATTTTGAATGTCTAACTTCATATACATGAAGACATCTCTATGTCAATTCAATTCAGTTATAACAAAGATTTAATTGATAGCTAATGTAAGCAGGGTAGAGACTTTTACCAAAGTCTCTGGAACATGGGATAAATTTTGCTAGATATGCCTTTAGAATTACTAGTGCCTTCTTGGACTTAATATTGAACCAGCTTGCATTCCTAGTATAAATCCCACCTAGTCATAGTGAATAATCCTTGTGATAACTTGCTGTAGTCTTTTAGCTAGTATTTAATTTAAGATTTTTGCATCTACGTTCATTAGGGAGATTGGTCTGTAGTTTTCTTTCTCTGTTTTTGGTCTTCCTGGCTTAGGATCCTTCTTGGACTTAATCAAGCTTTAAGTTGAATCAGGGCATCACAGGACTTGAAAGGAATTCTCTGGCCCAATTCTACCTCTCACAGAATCCTGGTGTGCCTTTGATATAGAGGAAAGTGGGGTAGAAAAAAGACCCTGACTGCCACTTAATTATGGATCGGACTAGAGATTAAAATATGGCTTGAAGCATTATTTGTCAAGAAGATATATGACTAAATGTCAATTCATTGACCTGTGAATGGATATAAAACAAAGCATTTTAAGGTCCAAAGAAAAAAGGAGGTGAAAATAAAGATAATATTGTAGAAGTGCTTATATGTGGAGGCTGGTCAGTTGGAGAATAAAGGAGATACATTCTTAGATCTATACCTTGCGAATGGAAACTAAAGCAATAAAATAGGATTGGAGAATTTTCATTATCTTGAAATCTATTGGAAGTTTTGTTTGGCTAAGAGCAGCCCATTTGATAAATGTTTGACTTGTTGACATTTCATTTTTGAGAAGGTAGACAAAGCAACCTGAGGAACTACTACTCTGGACATGATTATGCACAAGGAGGAAGAATGTTTTGATGAAATTAAAACAAAAGGAGCCTTGGGAGAAAGTGACTGAGTTCATAATAATGAAAGAAGGGAGTACTATACAGAATTAGGCAAAAAGTGTTCCCAGAAAATTTTCTCTAAACATATTCATTTAAAGCTTCATAAATTCAAAAGTTTCCTCTTTGGCCTCCACCATAAATTGAGCTCCTTTGAAGCCTGCAATTAATATTATGAATCATCAGAGCTCAAAGAAAAATGCCCTCCTGAAGTGCAAGATGTAGCAAACATTTATCAGTGTCAAGTGTCATCTGCCTTTTCCCCTGTGTTTTCCTTCTTGCACTCCAGAGACTTCCAGATATACTCCCCCTCAAACCCTAGCCAATTTTTCTAGACTTGGGTGTCAGGAAGGTCCCACACAGGAGTGGCTCTCTGCCAACAGGCCCAAAGCTGAATCCTCCATTGCAAAATATGGGGAAGGAAAGAAAATGGAAAATAAGGAGGCCAGGAAGACAAGCAGAGGCAGAAGAATCTGAAAGTAAGTTCAATAAATACATATGGCACATCTCTTACACACAACCCTTTTTTTGGGTCTGATTTAAATGTTCATTGTGCCAGCACTTTCTCAAAGCAAAGAAGAGAAGAGAAAAGAAAAGAAAAAGTTTAAGAACCCCTGCCAGAGGCATTAGAGAAGCAGATTTGAAGATGAGAGAAAATATAGGTATGATTCAAGCGTTGGAGATTATAAGAAAGAAAGTGTCTCAGGAGGCTCTCAAGGATGAAATTCTGACAATACAATCACAACTGACCTGGATGAGGAAGAAGAGAGGTGTTTTAAGTGGGATGTAGCTGTGCTGGGAGCTCTCTAAAGAGCTCATGTTTTAAAAGAAAATGTAGGAAAGACAGAAAAGAAGGGCAAATGAAAAAAAGAGTATTCTGTACTGGTGAAAATGCGGTCAGAGTGGTCCAAGCCCAGAATAAACTGAGCCTTCTGAAAAATCTAATGAAAATAAAGGAGTGCTTTGAATGAACAGTCAGAACAAGGGAAGAAAAAGGAGGAAGAGATAGTCCTTTTGCTTAGGGGAAATGGTATCATAAGATATAAAATATCATATAAAACAAAAATGTTATCTCAATAAAGAGACAAATCAGAACTATAATACTCTGATCCTTTTTTATTTTTGTCTTGAACAAAATGGAGAGTGAGTCATAGAGGATAGGAAAGAGAGCTGACCTCATAAGCCAAAAAAGACCTGGGTTCAAGGGCTGATGAGGGCTGACATTTTAATTAGAGTTAGTACTGCCTCTGACACATTTTGTCTATATAATGCTTTGGCAGTATTTTAACTTCTCATTGCTCTAGACGACTCTCTAAGACTTTAAGTTGTAGAGAAAATGCTAACCTAAGCTGATAGAAGAACTGTAAGATATTCCAGTGAAAGACACTAATTGTCATTAATGTGATAGTTGTCATATATGTATTTATGCACACACATTTGTGTGTATATTTATGCTTATGAAATCATTAGTTGAAATCCTTAATCCATCTTTATTTATTTATAATTTTATTTTTTAGAAAAATTTTCCATGGTTACATGATTCATGTTTTTACTTTCACCTTCACCCCTTTCACCCCTTCCTCCAACATAGCCAACACACATTTCCACTGGTTTTAACATGTGTCATTGATCAAGACCTATTTCCATATTATTGATAGTTGCATTGGTGTGGTCATTTCGGGTCTACATCCCCAATCATGTCCGCATCAACCCATGTGTTCAAGCAGTTGTTTTTCTTCTGTGTTTCCACTCCTGCAGTTCTTCCTCTGAATGTGGGTAGCATTCTTTTCCATAAATCCCTCAGAATTGTCCTGGGTCATTGCATAGCTTTTTTTTATCAAACAGAATGATCTTCATATTTAAATATGGTTGAGGGGAAGAGTGAAGGGGAAACAGGAAGGCAGCTACCTGATTTAAATGACTTCAAGTCTCTAAGGCCAGATGGATTACATCCCAGGATACTGATAGAATCTGCAAATGCATTTGTTCATCTTGAATCTTAGAGTCTCCACTGGAGTTCTTTCTGCATTTCCACCATCTGAATCTCTTTGCTGTGTAGTTCTAGAGTTGAAAGTCACTCCTTGCTGAGCTGGTATATACTGGATGTTCTGAGCCAGAGCTAGTTGGCGTAGCTACAGCAACCTCCTGGGACACAGATTTCTCTAGAGCTGCCTGTGTCTTTTCTGTTATCTCTCTAAGAGAAAAAAATATTGCTGGCAATCTTTAAGGAATTATGGAGAAAAAGCGAGATACCAAGAGATAGAATAGAGGAATATCTTTTCCTAATTTTCCAAAAGGGAGAAAAAGTAGTTTCTGTAACCTATAAACCACTGAGTTTGATGGAAGCATTGTTCTATAATACATCTATAATGCACTAGATATGGAAATAAAGAACCAAATTAAAAAAAAATTCAAACAGTGTTTGAATCTCAGTTCCTTTGCAATCTTGGGCAAATTACTTAACCTCAGTTTTCTTAACTTTCTAAAACAAAAGGACTGAAGTAGATAAAACCACTAGTGTCTAATGCAATTCTCAATAGAAATCTTATTTTGAATCCTGAAAAAAATACTAGAATGGCTTATTAAACAGATGGTTTGTGCGCACTTAAGAAGGAAAATGGTAATCACTAGGTGCCAGCATAAGTTCATTAAAAGTAAGCTATTTCAAACAAACCTCATTTCCTTTTTTATATTGTAAAGCAAGAGCATGGTATAGTCACAATGTATTCCAGCTGAGTTATATGACAAAATCTCTCATGATGTTTGTGATTCCTTGTATCTAATATTGCGTTTCTGACCAAAATTCCTATGGCCTTAAAACCCCAAATGGGAACCCACTACTCCCCAGGCTAAACTTTATCATTCTTCCATGCATCTTTCTTATTCACCTTAGTCTTTCTTAATTTTCTATTTCTGTCTGTACTCTCCATGTGCTTTTGGTCTTCTGTTCACTTGGGGAAGGATCCACTAATCACTTTCTTTTCTTTGTACATTTCCCTATCTTCCTAGCTACTTGAGAGAGATCCTGGATTCACTTTACATGTATTAGACATTTTGCCTGACACCCTTTCCATTTTGAGTCAGATCCTTGACCCTCTGATCTTTATATACCTTTGTGAATGAATTCTCTTAATTGATCCACAATAGCATCCTTCAGTCAGTTCATTTGACTTAGCTGATCACCTGAGAAAGTGACCACTGTACATATTTTATCTTAGATGTAGTCAATTAGAATGAAGCCTTTAATGAATTCAGGTCACCTCAAAAGAGGAAATTCTAGTACAAAAATACTGCAAATACATGTATAGAAAAGACACCATATAAAAAGAAATCATGGCATGGTAGCTGGAGTCACAAAATAGTTGAGATCTATGAAGGAAAGAAAGAAAATTTCTGGTAGGAAAGAAAACAAAAACACTGATTCCTAATTAACTCCTTTTTTTCTCCCTAAGGCATTACATATAATATTGTCAATCTTTTCTCAGAAAGTCTTCCAATGGCCTTTTTGTCCACCATGTAATTCAGTTCCTGAAAGTTCTTCTTTCATTCCTCTTTCATGGTAGAGATTCCCTGGGGGAGGGAATATACTTTAATTCTACTTTGTGCAGTCCCCTTCTGACTCTTCTCATGAATATTTTTAGAAACTGAAATAGCTGGGTGGCTCATTGGATAGAGAACCAGGCCTGGAGATGGGAAGTCCTGGGTTCAAATGTGACCACAGATACATCCCAGCTAAGTGACTCTGAACAAGTCACTTAATCCCAGTTGCTTAATCCCTTATTCCTCTTCTGCCTCGAAACCAAGATTTTGTATCAATTCAAAGACAAAAGATAATGTTTTCAAAACAAAAATATTCTTAGGAACCACAAACCCAAGTTGTCCTGTTAAGGAGTACAAAATGTGGGTCTTAAAGGCTCTACAATTGACTTGGCCTCCTTTCAGATATCCTTGTGGAAAAGATACAAAATATTAACTGTCAGCCTTAAAGGAATTCTCTAGGGTAACACCACAGGACTCTTCCTAACATTGATCCAGTCCTATCCAACATTTTATCATTCACTATTAGAAGGGCAGAAGAGTTAATCCCTTGGATAATAGAAGCAGGATCCCAAAAAGCTTCAATAGAGTGAAATATCACTAAAATTAAATTTTGTATGCATAAATGTCAAACAACTTAGGTTTAAAAAAAGGCATCCATATAGAATAGGGAAGATCGCACAGTTTACCTAAAAATACTTTTGGTTTTTAGTTAGCCGTAGGCAAACTATCAACTCATGTTTACTATTCAACCCTTTGAAGTGGTTTTTTACCCCTACATCTCTAATAAAGCAGCTCTCTTCAGGGCCTAATGACTTTCTTATCACCAAATTTAGTGACTTTTTTTGTGTGTGTCTTATGCTTTTTGACTTCTCTTTGGCATTTTAAATTGTAGACCACTTCATCTATCTTGGTTTCCATGATTACATTCTCATGGTTCGCTTTCCTACTCTTATGCTTATTTTTCCTTTCATTACTTAATTTATTCTTTTTTTGTCAGTCCTTGGATATGAGCCATCCTTAGGTTTAAGTTGGGTCATTTTCTCTTTGTTTTCTATAATTTTTTCATTGATGATAATATCTACTTCCATAGCTTCACTTGACACCTCCATGTATATTTTTCACACCCAATCCCTCTCCAGAGCCCCAGTTTTATATTCTCAACTGAACTCCCCATTGTCTACTCAAACTCTGACTCTTGGCCCTGGCATTCAAACTTACCTCATACTAACTGTTACCCTTCATATCTATGACCCAGCCCAAACAGGGTTCCCTTGTAAACTCACTTTTTTTTATTTCAACAACTTTGCTTATGCTACTTCTCATGGTTATAATAAATCTCTCCATCTTATTTTGCAGTAGCTTCAAATGAGATGCTTGTAAAAAGCACTTAACATGATTATATAGCACATAATGATGCCTCTTCCCTTCCCTCCCTCTCCTCCTCTTCCTTAAAGGCAGAACTCAGATGTCTTCTTCACAAAGCCTTTCTTGAGACTTTCATGTGAAAATGATCTGCCTATCTTTGAATTTCTGATAGCACTTTGCCTCTTTCTCCTTTGTCTTTATCATATTCTACCTAGTTTCATATTTATTTTGGTATTTATCATATACTATTCCCTATTTGCCCATTAGATTTTAAATCTCTTAAGGACAGAATGTGTGTTTTTTTTCATCTTTGCACTCCCAGACTTGTATAGAGTAGGCACTTAAATGTTTGTTTTTTAACTTTTATTGATTAATAAAATTTTTCCATGGTTAAATGATTCATGTTCTTTCCCTTTTCTCCCCCCCTCCCATAGCCAACATGTAATTCCACTGGCTTTTACATGTGTCATTGATCAAGACCTATTTCCATATTATTGATATTTGCACTAGTGATTGTTTAGTCTACATCCCCAGTCATATCCCCATAAACCCATGTGATCAAACAGTTGTTTTTCTTCTGTGTTTCTGCTCCCACAGTTCTCTCTCTGGATATGGTTAGCATTCTTTCTCATAAATCCCTGAGAAGTATTCTGGATTCTTGCATTGCTGCTAATAGAGAAGTTTATTACATTTGATTGTGTCTCTGTTCTCCTGGTTCTGCTCCTTTCACTCTGCATTAATTCCTGGAGGTCATTCCAGTTCACATGAAATTCCTGCAGTTCATTATTCCTTTGAACACAATAGTATTCCATCTCCAACATATACCACAATATGTTTAGCCATTCCTCAACTGAAAGTCATCACCTCATTTTCCAATTTTTTTGCTACCACAAAGAGCGTGGCTATAAATATTTTTGTACAAGTCACTTTAATGTCTGTTGAGATGAATTATTTAACTCGACTATGACATTTTTGCCAATGAACTTAGTTTAATCTTAAATGGTTTTAATAAAAGTGTGGCATCTAGAAGGAGAGATTATAGTCCACTGTACTATTCTCTGGTTATACTACATTTAGAATATAATGCTCCCTTCTTGGCACATATCTTAAAAAGGATACTGGCAAAATGAAATATACCTATAGAAGAATAACTAAGATGATGATAAAGTTGCATGAAGAATGAATATCTGAACTAAGAAATTTTTAGTCTAAAAAAGAGAAAACTTAAGTAGCATATGATAATTAAATACATTTGGTAGATGGGAAAGGTAGCATAGGACAGTTAAAAGAGGCACTAACTATGGAATTAGAGGACCTGGGTTCAAATACTACACCTATCACTTCATGACTTTAGGTATGTAGTTTCTCTATAGACCTCAGTTTCCATATATACAAAATGAAGGGGTTGGATGAGATGAGCTAAGAATGTCCATATCTTAATCTATGATCCTATGATGGTTTCACATATTGTATTATTCATGTCTGTTGCTCCATGAGCTTCTATAATAAGATCCACCCAATTTATTTGAGGCTTTTTCTGTTTTTTTTTAAATAAATGTTTCAATATCTTGAGGGAACCAGTGTAGTACTCAAGTGAGAGATAAGGGGGTTTGTGGATAGGCATAAGTGTAGTGAAGATGATCTGGGGAGCTTGGTAGATTTTCAAGCTCAACATAATTTTAGAATATGACATAAAATAGACAATAACTGAAGTTGCCTTCAGCTCTGCATTGGATGAAACAATATGATTTGAGAGACCATCAAATCTGGATTCAAGAAAGTACTAGCTTTCTATCCTCATTCCAAAACTTAATTGTATTAGTTGTGTGAGAAGAAGCACAACATTGGACTTACAGTTAGGAGGCTTGATATTCAGTCTTGCTTCAGATACTTACTAGCTGTGGGGTCATGAACAAACAACTTAACCCTTTTGGAAAATGTTCTCTCATCTACAAGAAAGAAGCACTGATAGCTTGGATTACTTCACAGGGTTGTTATGAGGAAAACATTTTGGAAATCTCAAAGTGCAATGTAAATGTGAGATGCTATTATTATTATCCTTCTATGTGATGTTTTTCAAGTGAATTTTTGTTCTAAATCTGTGTTTACCTTGGCTGCTATGTTTCTCCACTTGGCAAGGAGATTGTATTTGCTGGCTGAGTCAGTTTCTGGGCTCTTTCAGCCTCCTTGTTGTGGCAACTATTTTGCATCAATTAAACTTTTCTAAGAAATGGTGATATTCAGAGTCAATGTCATTATTTTTGCTCATTTTCTGTTTTTCAGAGGTGTCAGCTTGTTAAAATAGCTCAGGTCAAAGCAGCTATAATTTCATAAAGTTTGTTATTTTTTCTGTCAAATTTAACACTTACTATGACCTTAGGTCTTAGTAATCAATGATATGAATGACTATAAGAAGTATTTATTATGCACTTCTTATCTACAGAACACCATGAATACAAATACAAAATTGATATTTCTAGTTCCTGCCTTCCAAAAGCTTACTTTCTAATGGGAGAAAAAAATATATATAGAAAGACGTGGTTGATAGGGATGTCAATAGAGCAGTCCATTTTCAGAGCTTTCCCAGAGGCTTTCCAATGGTTGTAAAGCTTTGATTATGGTTCTCAGATAAATAGATAGAAAAAGGATAAGATACATAGATGAGAAATGGCTGGAGTGAAGAATAGGATACATAGTCTTCTAGTGGTCCATTTCTTAGAGTAGAGAAGAGCAGAGCAGAGCAGAGCAGAGTAGAGTAGAGTAGAGTAGAGTAGAGTAGAGTAGAGTAGATAGAGTAGAGAATATAATTACTCTACCCTTGAGTAAGTTACTTCTGTTTTCTGGGCCTCAGCTTTATCATCTGTTAAATGAGTCTGGTGGACCCAATGTCCTCATGGTCTCAAGGTCCCTTCTAGCTCTAAATTTTATAATTTCTACAGATAACCAATTCTCAAATGTCCAAATGACTGCATTGTTTACAACCTATAGTTGTCTTTTTTTATCTTCAAGTATTCTATTTATTTTTTAAATTTAAATTTTATTTTCCCTCAATTACATGTAAAAACAATTTCCAACATTTTCCAAAGAATATTGAGGCTTGAATCCCCTCCCTCCCCAACTCCTTTACCCCACGTTGAGATAGTAGAAACTTAAACAAAAAAATTAAGGAAGAAAGTGCAAAAATTTTCTTTGGTCTAGATTTAGACTCTTTCAGTTCTTTTTCGCTGGAAGCAGATGGCATTTTTTTTAACATGAATCCTTTGAAATAGTTTTGAATCATTGTATTGCTGAGAATAGCTGTTATTCACAGTTGTTCATTGTACAGTATTCCTGTTACTGTGTAGAATGTTCTTCTGGATCTGCTTATTTCACTCTGCTTCAGTTCATATAAGTCCTTCCAGGTTTTTTCTGAGCTCTTCTTTCCTGTCATTCTTATAGCACAATAGTTTTCCATTTCAATCATATACTATAACTTACTCAGCCATTCCCTGATTGATGGTTATCCCTTTCACTCCCAATTTTATGCCTCCACAAGAAGAGCTGCTTTACATATTTTTTGTATATCTAGGTCCTTCTCCTTTTTGATTTTTATCTCTTTGGGATACAAACCTAGTAGTAGTATTGCTTTGTCAAAGGGTATGTACTTTTTATAGCCTTTTGGGCATAGATCCAAAATGCTCTCCAGGATGATTGAATCATTTGACAAATCCCCTAGCAGTGCATTCATATTTCAATTTTCCCACATCCTCTCCAAATTTTGTCATTTTCCTTTCTGTCATAATAGATAATCCGATAGGTGTGGGAAGGTATGTCAGAGTTGTTTTAATTTGCATTTCTCGAATTAATAGTGATTTAGAGTATTTTTTGCAAGATTATAGAGAGCTTTCATTATTTTGAGAAATGCCAGTTCATATTCTTTGATGATTTATCAATTGGGAAGGTACTTGAATTCTTATATATTTGATTCATTTCTGTATGTATTTGAGAAATGAGGCCTTTATTAGAGACTTATAATTTTTACAATGTTATAACTAATGAGTATTACTCTACATTCTATTACCTATTTTTAGTTCCTGACCTCCATCTCCCCTACTTTGCCTTCTTTTCTATAAGACCCCCTTCTCCCACCACTTATCCCTTCCCCTCCTACTTTCCTGTAGGGTAAGATAGATTTTCTATATTCAATTGATTGTGTATGTTCTTTCTTCACTGAGCCAATTCTGATGAGAGTAAGAATCATATGTTCCCCTTCCCACCTCCCCCATCTTCCCCTTCCCTGTAAAAGCTTTCATTCCTCTTTTATTGGAGATAATTTACTCCATTCTATTTTTCCCTTTCCCCTCTTCCCAATGCATTCTTCTTTCTCATGCCTTAATTTTATTTTTTTAATATCAACCCATCATATTCAACTCAAACGCTTGTCTTCTGTCTGTGTACTTTTTTTACTTTCCTAATAATGATAAAGTTCTTTGGAGTTACAAGAATCATTTCCCTGTGCAGGGATGTATACAATTTAACTTTATTGAATGTTTTTTGATTTCTGTTTCCCGCTTTACTTTTTTATGCTGCTCTTGAGTCATATTTGAGAGTAAAATTTTCCATTAAACTCTGGTATTTTCATAGGAATGTTTGAAATACCTTCATTTCATTGAATGCCCATTTTCCCCCTGCTGGATTATGCTCAGTTTTATTGGCTAAGTCCTAGTTCCTTTGTCCACTGGAATAGCATATTCCAGGCCCTCCAATCTTTTAATGTAGAAACAGCTAGATCTTATGTTATCCTGATTGTGGCCTCATGAAATTTGAATTGTTTCCTTTTGGCTGCTTGCAATATTTTCTCCTTGACCTAGGAGTTCTGGAATTTTGCTATTGTATTTCTGGGAATTATTCTTTTAGGATCTCTTTCAGGAGGTGATTGGTACATTCTTTCAATATTTATTTTACCATCTGGTTCTAGAATATCAGAGCAGTTTTCCTTGATAATTTCTTGAAAAATAATGTCTAAGTCTTTCAGGTAGTAAAATAATTCTAAATTATTTCTTCTGCATTTATTTTCCAGATAAGTTTTTTCCAATGAGATATTTCGCATTTTCTTCTATTTTTTCATTCTTTGGACTTTCTGTCTGATTTTGACTATTCCAAGCTTTAGGTTTGTTGTGCAGCTACCTTTAAAGCTAGCTCTGGGGATCTATCTACTTTCAGTTCTTCCAAGGTTCTATGACATAAGGAGAGGTGTGTTTAATACTCTCTAGGTCTGTGCTCTGGTCTTTGAGTAACCAAAATCATTCTTTTCCTCAATGGAATTGTGATCAGTTGCCCATTTCCTTATAGCTGACAACTTTGGTGTATTCTAAAGCTCCTCTTCCCCCGCAAGACCATGTCCCAAAACTGCTTCCTGGATCTGCATAAAGGTAGTGCAACTAGAATCTCATACTCACAGCCAGCAAAAGGATTCACATAATCTCTTCCTGAGCAATTGTCGAATCCCCCCTTACTGTCCGTGGCTGAGATCTTGGAAAATCTTTGTAGCTACTTCAACTGCTTGGAGGACCAATTGCTACTATGGGGATTGTTACTTTGTAGTCCACCTCTACTCCTGTGTCCTGTAACCCTTGTGCTGGTCATCTAAATTGTCCTGGTGTGAAAAATTACTTCATCCCATCCTTTATGGGTTATGCTGCTCCAGAATTTGTTCTGATACCTTAGATTACAGTTTTAATTAGAGGGTAATTTTGTAGAAGGGTCCATGAAACTTCTCTGTCATTTTGATTCTACCTTCTACTAACTGACTGATTTTTATGAAATGGTTATTTTTGTCTTTTATGATGTCATTCTGTCTTTACCATGCTCACCACTATCCATTTACTCTTAATTTCTTCACTATCCATTTACTCCTAATTTCTCCATGTTATGGACGTGATTCAGTTTTTCAATGAGCACATCAACTCTTGGTCATTTCCCAAAGAACACATAAGTGCATTAAGCCATTTATTTATGTATTATTAAAAGGATTGTGTCATCAACACAATGGTTGTAGAAAGTGACATAGAAGAGGGAACTTTTTTGTATATTAAGTCCTTAGTCTTTAGGTTGCTCTGGCAGAAGAAGCTGACAACAAAAACTCATCATCCAGTGATCAAACTTCTTGTGATAAGAATCTCTGACTTTTCCTAGTCTGGTCCTAAGAAAGGAAATACATTCTACCACTGGGTCCATACTTAAGGGCTTTCCAACTAGTTTAAAACATATGAGAGCTTGCACTCCACTGTTATAGTCTTTGAGGACCAAAGTCCCTTCCATGTTACAATAAGGAATTAAAATAAATTTTAAGTAAAACGACAGTTGATCTGAATTGTTTGAATAGCCATCATGGGGAAGAGTTCAATCTATTCTTCACATAGCTGCCAAATTGATATCCCCAAAGCAGATGTATAACAGAGTCACTCCCTTGTTCAAGAACTATTAGTTTCTTCATTCCTCTAGGACAAAATGTAAAGTCCTCAGTTTGCTTTTAAAGCCCTTTGCTGTCTTGGACCACTCTACTTTTCTAGTCTTAATGTACAAGTTCTCCACACATTGTTTATGGTCTCCTTGCTGCTCCCTGTACATTTCAGTCTGCCTCTGATCTCCATGCCTTTATAAGGCTATCCCTATATTTGGAATGCATTTTCTACTTTTGTCCTCTTACAACCCCTACTTTTCTTCAAAGCTCAGCTTGTATCCCTTTCTACTGGAAGCCTATTCTGATCATACCCTCTAGTTGCTAGGGTTCTCCATTCAGAAATTACTGTGTATATATTTTTCATAATTTTTTCCAGCTTAGAATATAAGTTCCTTGAAGACACGATTTTTGCCTTTGATTCTCCTGCACATTACAATTCCTAACACATAATAGGCACCGAATAAATGCCTACTGAATTAAACTGAGTGATCAATTGCCCCAGGAGGCAATACTGATAGAAGTAATAACAAAAGCATTTTTACTTAATATAAAGAACTTCCTCAAAACGCAAGCTTCCCTAAAATGAACCATATGGAGAAGTATTGAGTTCCCTGACACTGGTAATAAATAGTCAAGGTATTGTAGAGGGAGATTATTTATGGGGAGAATGACCATGATGACCAGGTGACCATTACAGACTCTTCTAAGTCTGAGTCAATGATTTTGTGTATCTAAAATCAGAATGCTAATTATTTTTAAATGTCGATGTGAAGAAAACAAAATGGCACCTCACATTTTGAAGTGACTGAATAATTCACTGTTAACCTTGCCAGAATCCAATTGTGAATCTTCATTGGGATGTAGGGGGTCCTCTGAGATATTATAACCAGAGTGAGGAAGTGAAACTTTGGCAGGTCCAGCCAAAATGGAATGTACTTGCATATAGGCCCACATCTGTATTGAATGTTTATCATCTGAAGAGGAGCCTGGTTAAGTTTGGGGCAACTCTTCGTCAAAGATGGAGTCATCACCATTATTGCTATTTTTCAGATCTTAGCAACTCATTGGCCCTTCTCTCTGGATATGGCTGTGGGAAAGCTGTGATCACTAGAGGAAGTATTCAAATCAAGTGACAGATGCTTGATGTTGAGATGGATAAATGTCGAGTAGTCACTCAATCCCTTTCCCCTCCTCTTTGCTTTAAGAAAGAATCCTTAGTGTGTATGTGCCATTTGAAGCAACAGGAGATATATAATTCAACAATACAATAGTGTATTGCTGAATGTTCAATGAAAAGCAGTGGAAGTATCTGCAGGACACTTGATATCACTAAACAATAACATTATTGTTGTCTAGGATGTCAACTGCATTTCACCAAAAACATCATGTGATAATATTAGACAAAAGTTAAGAACAAAAGTATGCTGTTTGTGTATTTCCCAAATACTTGTGTTCCTATGTTGATAAACTGAATTGTATCTGAGCTCTGATTATTTTCATAGAATCTCTGCAAGACCCTGGGTCACCATCCTTCAATAATTCAGTATTGTTCTCATGGCAAAGATTTTTGGCTTATGGTGCAGTTGTCCTGCCTGACTGCTGCCCATTACTTTAATTCTATTTCTTTTGGTTTTCATAAAATATAACTTTCAGCATCAGAATAAAAAACAATAATAATTTTTACAATGGTGTAGAAATCATGAGTGGCTGTCTTTCTTCCGACTAGATTGAAAATGTCTTGAGGAACATCTGATACTTAGCTTCCATTTTTTAATGCTTTATGTAATTTGACTGCATGACATTTTCTTCGAATGCCTGTTCTGAAGGTACTTCTTAGATCCTCAGCTCTCTTTATATAGATGGCTTTCCAAAGAATTCACTGATACTCTGAGAACTTCTGTTTATTGGTGTTATTCTCATTTTGTAGACTGAGTTGCTGAAGTGTGGTTACAAGATTGGTCCATGACTAAGTTGGTAATAAATGAATTGAAACTTAAAATTGCAGCTACAGATTAAAGTTTCCTTCTCATTTAAATAGCTCCCATCTATTAAGAATCTGCCAAAAAGAAATTGGAATACTTAAAACTGATAATATTCATAAGTTAACCCACTGAATCTCATATCTAGTTTGTGTGTGAGTGTTTTGTAAAAAGAGTGGGAATTTTACCTTAAGAGGAAGGCAGAAAATAAAGAATTCTTTTTAAAAAGTCATTAAAATTCTGCTACATGATTTATCCATTTTCCTTCCACATTTCTAAAGCAACATTATTTTTTGGATCTATTTTCATGTCGTTAAATAGTTTATATTTTGTCAAAGAATCACATAAGCAGCTGGTGGTGCAACGAATAGTTTTCAATTAGGAATCGCTGTGCCTCAGATAAACCTCATTGGCTACAATACTGCCACTGCACAAAGCTTGGTGCAGTGGACAGAACACTGGCCTGAAGGTAGTAAGACCTGAGTTCAAATCTAGCCTCAGGCACTCAGTAGCTGTGGGTAACCCTGGGCAAGTCTCTTAACTGGTTTTTATCTTAGTTTTACCACCATATGGGAATAGTAATAACACCTACTTCCCAGTGTTGTTGTGAGGATTATATAAGAAAAAATAATTTTAAGTGCTTAGTACAGTGTCTAGCACATATGAGTGCTTATTCCTTCCCTTCTTCATATAATCATTTGATTAAGAAAGACTTCAGAGGGTCCCTCTGCCTCAAATCAGATCTGTAAATCAATTAAATAATCATTTATTAAATGCCTAATATGTATAGGACTCTGTGCAAAAATGAATGATATCAGTTCTATTCCTTAAGAAGGTTGGCATCTACTGGAGGAAAGGAACAGAGATAATTACATTGCTTTTCTCCACAAGTGAGCACATGGTAATCGGAGAGAAGAGAGAACACTAGCAAGGGAGAGGAGGGACTATTAATGGAAGTGGTGGCACCTGGGATGAGCCTTTACAGTAAGTAGAGATTCTTAGAGGTGGAGAAGCAGAGGCAATGTAATGCATGGTGCCAGGAACTGGAAGATTGAGTTCAGGAACAGCTAGTAGTCTGTTTTGGCATGTGGTGTGAATGAAGGGGGTAAGATGAAGCTAATCTGGAAAAGTAGGTTGGGGTCAGCTTGTGGAAGGCTTTAAATACCAGAAGGATGAGTTAAATATTTAATTGTAGAGGGAATAGAGAACTTGAGAAATATTTTGAGCTGAGATGTGTTGATATACGAATGATACATATGAATACATTTATATCTTTCCTGGGGATGCCTAGTTTGGTTTAATCACCTGATGCAAACACTGTCATTGGCTTTTCCAGGAACTCTGCTAATATGCCCATAGGAAGTCTCAAATCTTCCAGCCTTTTAAAGTTCATGTTGTCACCCTTTGGTCAAGGTGAGGGGAGAAAAAAAGACTCTTCTCTCCACCCCCTCCTAGTGATTCTCTTTCAAGGGACTGATTTCTTCTCTAGATTGGCCAGATACTTGAATGCCCAGCTTCTGAACTGACTTGCTTATTTTATCAAAGAGAGCCAACTCCAAAACACTTCCTGGGTAGCATCATTCAGTTTTATCCTTCCAAATTCTTGAGGACTTTTTGCTTTTAATTTAATGAATTTAGTTGATCAATAGAGGTCTCATCTGATGCAAATAGTTACTTAAAGTGAAATGGGGTGATATTCAAAATTATTTCACATCATTTTCTTTCATACTCTCTACATTTCAGCCTCAAAGGACTATTTGCTAATTATATGAAATAATCATTTCTCTCATCTCCCTGCCTTTGTATAACTTGTTCTACTTATCTGGATTTATGCCTTCCTTACCCCAAGATGTCTTACAAATTTTAGTTTTCTTCAAGGTTCAGCTCAATTTTTCTCCTTTCTCTTATTACCTTATATTTAGGTCTCTCTCTCTCTCTCTCTCTCTCTCTCTCTCTCTCTCTCTCTCTCTCTCTCTCTCTCTCTCTCCCCTCCTTGATAGCAACATCTCTGTTTACTTTTATTTTTATATTACCAGCATCTAATCAATGATTTCCAAGAGAAGACACTTAAATATTTGTTTAATTAAGTTGGAATGCAGTCCATCCATGAACTGACAGGTTATTGATACTTGTACATATCTTGTAAGTTACATTTCTTGGTCCCAGTTAGTTGTTGAAGCCATAGATCATCAATGATAAACCTTTTAGAGAATGTGTACCATGGACATTCTCCCCCAGAGACCCCATGCAGCACCCCCACCGCAGACAGGGGAGGAAGCACACCCATTGGGCTATTGAGTAGAGGAGTGGATGAAGTGAGGACATTCATGGAGAGGGGTAAGGGAGTGGCTGGAGCATTCCATTCCCCTTCCAGCTCTGCAGCATTTAAAGAGCTCCCATTGGGCTGCTGGGCAGAAGGATGGGTGAAGTGAAAAAAATGTACTCAGCCCAGTGGAGACAGGGAAAGGAGTAGCTCCCCTGATTCCCTCTGTCTTTCTAGTAATGAACTCTAGCTGGCCATGGTGCACTTGCCCACAGAGAGGGCTCTGCATGCCCTTTTTGGCACACATGCTATAGGTTCGTCATCATGGCTATAGTCAATGAAAGAAACAAATGGTTCCACTACTAATTCCCTTGATGGAGGAAGTTGGTGCTTAGGCTGTCATTACTTTCTCTCCTGACCTTTGACTAAGAAGAAATCTATAGACACCAAAAATTGAATGATGGATGTGTTTCTTTAAAAATGAATTGGCTCTATGCAGTAGGTGCCCTTAGGGATTTTTTCTTGTTTGATGTCCTATATGGTTAATTCTGCCTTGTCAAATTGGATCAAATTCTTCAAAATTAAGCCAGTGCTTGATAGTTCCTATAATAAAAGAACACAATTGTATTATTTTATTAATATTTCTAAAGAATGTATTGATAATATAAGCAGTTTCGTCTAGCTATTCATAACCCTGTTTCATCCCTAAAGGGACTGACTATTCTTAAACTTATTGGAATTAAATTCTGCAGAGCATAGCAGGCACTTTACAAATTAATTAGGAAAGAAAGAAAGGGCACTAGGAATGTTGGAGCTGGAGACAAAAGCTTTCTCTTATTTTTATTTCATGTTTACATTCGCTGTCCTCTTCAGTGTATACATAGAGTCAGTATAGTGATTCTAGAAATCTGATTCTCTAGAATTTTCCTCTTGTATTTTCTCATTCATTGTCCTAATGGATCAAGTTACTTACCATAGCTAAAGTACTTTGCAAACTATAAAGGGCCACATGAATGTTATTTATTATTATAATAATTAAAGGACAGATGATAAATTGCTGTACTAATCCATGGTCATTAGTTCCTTTTTATTATTTCTACAGCTTAATAAGAGCTATGTTTGAATGAATGTGCCCTAATATAGTATTAAATAATTAAGGAAAAAATAAAGATAAGAGAGAAAAATTTTAGTAGTTATTGTTCTTTAAGGAAAATGGAGGTATGAATGATTCATCCAGCCAATTATAAATTATTTCATTTGTCGCATTATCTGTTTTTATTCAATGATCAAAGTACCATATTCTTCTCAAATTGAATAGTACTTGTTCCCACCTAATCCAAAATTTTGATTGATTCCATTAAGCTGTCAAATTTTCTTTCTATGATTATATTATTTTATAATTATAATTTTATAAGAATTAAATTAGTTATTATTAACAAATAGATAATACATATGTGTGTTGTGTTTTGTGTGGATTTTCTATTTATAGATACTTTTCTACCTGTTAAAGAATTGCCTTTGGGTGAAAAAACACCTAACAAGTACCTCTATGTGTGGTTTCCTTGATTATGGTTGTAGAGCTGTCAAATACTATTGGGGAAATGTTTTGGTAATACTTGATACTGTAGCTAAAATTTGGAATCCAGAAACTCAGAGAAATCTTATTCAGGGCAAAATTATTTTCCTAAAAAAGTGAGATAGAAGTTTTTAGTTGTTCAACATTTTGGCATATAATATAATAAATATAACATAAAATAATGTAATATTATATGACAAAATATATTACATAATAATGACTTTTGTAAAACCTTTTGATACTGTTGGAATAACAGTAACTCTTTTGTAGTGTCATCATTGAGATTACAGCTAAAAATCATTTCTGTCGGGGGCAGCTGGGTAGCTCACTGGATTGAGAGCCAGGCGTAGAGACTGGAGATCCTAGGTTCAAATCTGGCCTCAGACACTTCCCAGCTGTGTGACCTTGGGCAAGTCACTTGACCCCCATTGCCTACCCTTACCACTCTTCCACCAAGGAACTAATACACAGAAGTTAAGGGTTTAAAAATATTAAAAAAATCATTTCTGTCTAACAAATCACTCAAAATCATATTGGGTTAAAGTCCTGAATAATTTCAGACTGTTAACTCAAGATGAGGAAGGGAAGGAACATCTCATTATGTTGTCCTCTTTTGACTCAGCTTAAAGTGACAAAATTGTATGTCTTATGGACCTGGGACATTTCTAAGATATTTAGGAGCTAATGGTTGGATTAGGGAAAATGCTATTTTTGAAAGTGTGAAGCCAATGATCATGTCAATCATAAGATCTACTCTTGAAGGCAGTACATGACTTCTGGTAAATGAACTCATGCTGTTTTATTTGGTGGGCATGGTGCCTCTCGATGTGCCAAATCAGACCCCCATCAGCAAGATATTTGAATACTACAATTTTTCTGTGAAATTATCCTCTTAAAAATACTGATCACAGAGTATCTAGAATTGAGGAAGTAAATAAAAATTTGAACACAAAATGTAGGCTTCTCAGTTTTAACTATATCATAGGGTTTTTTGTGGGGGGTTAGATGAGATAATGTATTAAAACATTTTATAAATCTTAAAGTGTTACATTGACATGACATTAAATTTCATCATTCTTATCATTTTTGGAGTTCAGATAGAAAATTGTCCAAGTACAAGCCATTTTCCTGCTACTATGTTTTGTCTTGAATGTTTTGTTAATATTTCAGTGTATTAAATGACTTTTTTTGCAATTAGTGAGAATATTAAGGTATAATTTCATCATTTCTAGAAGCTCTAAAAGTTTGTTTGACATGCTATCATATGCTGACAGGACAGTAAGGATGATACCCCTCATCCTGTAGTATAAACAATAATAATAAAAATCTCAATTATCTTTTTTAGATGGAATTCAGATAGGAAAAAAGTTCCAGGACAAGACTCTATGCTACCCTTATTTATTTATGTCCAACATTATGTAGATTATTGCTTAATTGGATAAAACAAATACTTTTTGTAATTGAATATAAGTTTTTGGATACAGGCTCATTTGAAGCATTGTCAGAACAATTTTAGTGGCAGGCAGGACAATGGGAGTGATAAGCGTCACATCCTGTTCCTACATGATTATTGTTTTTCCTTCCATATCTGTTTTTTAAAGCTTTTCATTCCACCTAGCTGGAAGATTATGAGAATTTAGTATGGTGGATCAATTATAATTTTCTTAAATTTTTAAAGAATAAATGTTGCAATTGCCATTATTATCCTTATTAAAACTATTTTTCTCTCCTACCCCCTCCCCAAGGCCCCCCCCCCCCCCGGCTCTAATCTGAACTTAAAGCAGCTGAGCAACATAATGGATAAGGCATTGTATCCATTGTCAGGAATTCCCGAGTTCATATTCCTTCTCAGACAGTTAATAACTGTGCAACCCTGGACAAGTGATTCAATTTCTCTTGGCCTCATTTTCCTCAACTGTAAAATGGGGTTAATAATTGTATCTACATGACAGGGTTGTTGAGAAGATCAAATGAGGTAATATTTGCAAAGTGTCTTGCAAACCTTAAATTGTTAAAGTTGAGTGATTACTAGTCACCAATGACATACATTATCAATTCTTAGTTCTAGCTTCTGTTATTATGACTTAATTCTGCAACACTGAGTCTTTAAAGAAAACTAGACGGGCAATGTCCTAACACTTTCTCAGCAATCAGATTTTTCTTAATTTTCTAAAAGTGTGATGTAAATAATATTGTTTGGCAAAATAATCGTGTTTTATCCTAGACAAAGGGAGGATGTAGCTAGGAAAATTCAGTCTGGCATTATTTAAGGTATGTTTTTTTTCTTTAAAAATTGGAGGATATCATTCTTTAAATAGATAACAATGAAATTTGATATGAAAAAGCCCTGATAAAAGATTCAAGGTGAAAAACATAGTAGTTACATAGTTGCTGGTCACTGAATTGCAGTGCATGTGCTTGTACACACACACACACACACACACACACACACACACACACACACACACACACACA
>NC_058132.1:263781443-263906826 GCF_016433145.1 Gracilinanus agilis | reverse complement strand
ACACACACACACACACACACACACACACACACACACACACACACACATCCTCTGTGTTCAAATTGCAATCATTTTGTGAAATAAATAAAAAGGAATCATGTGTATGAATTTGGTGAACGAGAGTTTTCTAACATAAATGAATTAAAACCTTTTCTAAGACAACAAAATATTCTTTTGAATTCACCTAACATGAGAGCTTTTCCTTTGGAGTTTGTTTTATTTTCTTAAAAAAATTTAAAACCTTACCCTTTGTCTTAATATCATTTCTAAAGCAGAAGAATGTCAAGGGCTAGATAGTTGGGGTTAAGTGACTTGCCTAGGGTCATGCAGCAGACTCTAGGCCTGGTGCTCAATCCACTGTGCTACCTAGCTGCCCTAGGTTTGTTTTAAAACCAGAACACACACTGAGAGTTGTTATTCCAGGGACATAGGTCTAAGAGAGTGATGGGCCAACCTTTTAAAGAGGGGGCCAAAGGAAAGGAAATTCTCATCTGTCAGTCTGTTTCTAAGGAAACTCTTTCAAAGTTTCATTGTATTGTATTCGTCAGATTAGGAATAATGTCATGCTGCCAGATAGAACATTTCAGTCGCCCCCCCACCCCAATCTGGCCTGCAGGCTGTAATTTGCCCATCACTGGTCTAAGAGGTTTTGTTTTCAAATCCTGTCACGTTTTAGCTGTATAAGTCTGGGAAGGTGACATAAACTGCTTCAGTTTCCTCATCTGTAAAATAGGGATATCAATATTACCTGCCTTCCAGTGTTGTTTGGAGGATAAAATTAAAGTGTTTTAAAAGTTTTAAAATGCCATATAAATGCTAGCCATGTATTTATTAATTTGCTGGTTGTGATAGAAGTGGGAGTTCTGGGCTTGTGCTTTCATTTGGTGAAAAGCTCTCCACTGAGTCAGTTCCACAATTCATCTGTAACTTCGAAAACTGTCAGGGAAAGCTGTCAGCCTTTGGGTGATATGCCTGGGATCATACAGTTGTATCAGAAGCCTGACTCAAAGATAGTGTGGCTTTTGATCCTAAGGCTTGCTCTTCATCCACTATGTATATAGAAGGACAAAAGCTTTTAGGCAGCAGGATGACATGGCTTTTTGAGTAAAGATCTATGATCCAAAATAACATCCTTAATATCACATCCATATTGAACAGTTAGCATAGTGTAGTGATGATAAAAGTTGACTTACTCCATCATTATGACTATCTATCTATCTATCTATCTATCTATCTATCTATCTATCTATCTATCTATCTATCTATCTATCTATCCATCCACCCACCTATCCATCCATCCATCCATCCATCCATCCATCCATCCATCTATCCATCCATCTATCTATCTATTCATCCGTCCATTCATCTATTATCCATCCATCTATCTATCCATCTATCTCTCTATGTATCTATCTAATCTATGTATAAATGTATGTACGATATATGTATCTATCTATTATCTATCAATCAGTCTGTCCATCCACCCATCCATCCATTCATTCATTCATCTATGCATCTATCTATCTATCTATCTATCTATCTATCTATCTATCTATCTATCTATCTGTCTCTGTCTGTCTGTCTATCCATCCATCTCTCTCTGCATGTGTCTATCTAATCTATGTATATATGTATGTATCATCTATGTATCCATCTATTTATTATCTCTCACTCAATCTATCCATCTATCTATCCATCCATATTTCTCTATAAGTATGTATCTAATCTATGTATGTATGTATGTATCTATCTATTATCAATCAATCTATCCATCCATCCACCCACCCATTCATCTATCTATCTATCTATCTATCTATCTATCTATCTATCTATCTATCTATCTATCTCTACCTCTCTATCTACACATGTATTATAAGCCATTTTTAATCTCTTAGAACAAATATATATAATGTATATATATTATATTAGTATACATATATATAAATATATAGCACAGAATATTTTAAATCATGTAATTGCATAATGTAAATCTATAAACATATATTAATGATTATATAAAATTGTGATATAAAGTGATAATATATAATATATATTAGAGACCAAGTGATTATATATAATCATGTATTGAAATAAATAGGACAAATAATTAAACATAATCATCAATGTGTATTATATATACATATACATACAAGTATACAGGCTAAGTGATTATATATAATCATATAAAAAGGTCACGTGATTACATAGAATCATAGATGTACATATACACATACATACATATGAATACAGAGGCCAAGTGATTATATGTAATCATTTGGCTTTTTTGAACCTCATTTTCCTCCTTTATAAAGTTAAGGAGGTGGACTGGATGATCTCTAAGATCTATTAACATTCTCCTGTGTTATATTGAAACTCTGAAAATTAATTTTCAGGTTTGTTTGTTTTTTATTTGAGTAAGCGAATTCATGAGAACAAGGAACTTCTGTTGAGGATGTCCTTCAAGTGGGCAGATTTGCAGTTGCTCAGCAGCATCTTCATTTTGGAGAGAATGGCCTGAATCCCTGAGAGGTTAAAGGACTTAGTCTGGGTTGCATAGTTCATAGATGTCAAAGGGAGGACTTAAACACAGTTCTTTCCTGGCATTACTCCTTATGTTATGTGCCTTTCCTTCAGATGAATGACATTAGAGGTAATGGTAGTACTGCATGGAGATAGATTACTAGGAAGAGGAGTAAGATATGCAAAAAAGCTAGGAGCTCTTTAAAAGAAAGGTACTTTGTAAATAATAGCAGATGCCATTTACTGCCTTTTGATAAAAAATTGCATATATCTTTTGATATGGACCTCAACAAGTTTTCCAAATCTCATGGAATTTGAAGTTTGGAAGAAACTATTTAATCATATTTTCAAGTATAGGCTCCATTTTTCTAGGGAAAGACAGAGTTTTACAGAAACAAAGTCAAATATATAAAATTCAAGATTTTAAAATTTGGTTGCAAGACTTGCAAGATTTAATCTTATGCAGTGGGAATAATTTAGTACTTCTTTATGTGGCCATGTGTTATCATAAAAGAAACAGACAAAACTTCATATTTTAGAGTAATTAATATATCTGTAGAACAGAAGCATTTACACATTTTAAGAATTTCCTATCCTTGCTTACAAATGCAAATTTTTACATACAAAACTCTTTAGACAGTCCGAAAAGATGGCGAATTCTGCCTCAGTCACTAAATGTACACCACTAAGCAAATTACTTAACTTCTCTGTTTCTCAATTTCCTTATCTGCAAAATAAGTGTGATGGACTTCATGGCCTCCAAGGTCCCTTCCTATGCTAAACCTATGGTCTACAAAAGGCTGAATTTTTTAATAGAGCATTTAGTGAAATGAAAATCTCAGTGATGTTAGAGAACGTGCAAAATGAACATGGGTGCTCTCAGGCTAGTTTTAAAGATTAAAATTTTACATATTTTAAAAATTAAGGACTGGAAAGTCTCTTCACAGTGCAAGCAGTATCAAATGTGGCTGGAAATACAAATTATATTGTTCATGCAGTAGGTTCTAACAATGAAATATTTCTTGTTAGAATCAAAATTAGCATGTAGACTTCCTATGACAGCCTATTGTATTTAAGAAGAATATATGTGCTTTGAAATGATACTTTCTTTGTTAAGGTGCCAGTTCCTTTGGTATGTGTTTCCTTTTGTCACCTGGGGCAGTTTTTCCAACACATAACACATGTGATGGTTTTTTTTTCTGTATTTGGAATAATCAGCTTTTCCCTGTGCTCATTAAGCAAAAAACTGCAGCCAAGGTATTAGCACAATGCAAGGTATTAACAGTGCCCAATCTCTACCAAATACCAAGTTCCTTTTGTCTATTACCTAATTAACATACTTTAATGAGTTCACCAAGTTTAATGAATACCTCATGTTAAACTCAGCACTTTCTACCACCTAGATTAATCTGACACCTGATCTAACATCTGACTAGATAGTATGAATAATTCATGAATATAGTATTTCTCCTATAGAACATAAATGGAGCTGGGAAATTTTAATATAGAAGGCGTTCTTAAAGGTTTGCTATACACACAATTGAATATGGTGTAAGTCTTTCCCCAAATCTCTCAGAATGTACTACTTAATAATAGCTTACAAGAAACAATATAATTTATGTAAATATATTATAGCCCTGAGCAGGCTAATGATTTTTAAAACAGTGAACTGTTAAATGCTAAGCCTCACTGCTTATAGGCCCATTACTTTGACACCATGTTATATTGGATTGGCCTGCAAAAGTGATTTTTCTAGTTTTATGAAATGAACTTTTCCAACATGAAAAACAGGATGATCTTCCTGGACTCCGAAAGCTGGAAAGAATATATTTAAGACATTTGGATTAATTGTTATTCTAGATCTTGTGATACACATATAATAATGTTGATTTGATTTGATTTGGACTTTTGGATATGAAAAATATAAAAAAAAATTTTTTTCAATATCCCAAGTTATTTCTGATAGGTCAGGTTCTGTATCCTCATTCTCCTTTTTTTTGATCCTATGTGACATACATGATTTATTCAGTATCAGTTCAGTAAAATAATACTTATTGTTATTGTCTCTGTAAAAAATCAGAGTGCTTTAAATTTGTAGAAAGTGGAGCTCACAGAGACAATTTAACGTATCTATATATACATATGATCTGAGATGTTATGTTGGGGATAAGGTAATATTATTGATTAATGTGAGCTATTACTATAAGGTAATGTGTTAAACAGACATCACACAATTTTTGCATCTATATTGTCATCATCTTCTTTGGAAGACTAGATACATGTTTCCATATATAAGAACATTATCATTCTATAATGAGAACATGACTTGAAAGAATTTTGGAACTGCCTTTAGAACCTGAAGCAGATCTTTTTGCCTCTCCTGAATGATGGTAAATATTTATCCCTTAGCGTATATTTAAATTTCTGGAAGGAGCCAAAAAACAGTCATGTCTGGTGAATAAGACTGATGATACCACTTCTGTTTTGTTTGTTTCTGTTAGGGGGGGGGAAAGGCTGACTGTAGAGTAATCATACTTTTTTCTTGTCTGAGTTGAAATTATCTTTGAGGATTATTCCAAAAGAGGAATTCCAAAAATGCTTTTAGCAGTAGCAGCATTGTTGTGCTGAGTGAATAGTCTTCCAACATTCCTACTTGGACAACACTCATTTGGATGCATATGTTATGCCATGTTTGTTAAAAATAAGTCTCATTATTTATAGATACATGTGTATTCCATTTTATACATCACTATGAAGACCAATGATTGTAAGAATTTAACAGATCAGAATGAAGAACTAGAAAGCATGTTTAGGAAAAGGAATGCCATGTTTATTTATTTGGACCCAAGAGGAAAAAGGAGTTAGGAAAACTGAAAATTTTCCCTCCCAAAATATGTTTTTATAATGTGGAGAATTTGGCAAATGCATTAAAAATACATTATACTCATTAGTATAGTCAGGTGATGATAACCTTGTTCTTTTGAAATCTGTTAGACAGATACTATTTCAGTTTTGTTTTTTGATTCAATAATTTTATTTTGTTCTTAGATTCAATAATTCTGTTCCATGTGTTTTTGTCTGACAAGAAAAAAAATCATTTGTAAAGAATACCCAACAAAGGCAGATCTATTCTGAGCATGTCAGGGAGCCAATATCATCACTAAAAACAAAATCTACTTTAAGAAACTGATTAAAAACAAGCAAATAAACTCTTAATATCTCCTATTTCATTAGAATGTAGAATAAAAATTAAAGTGTCTTAAATCCAAAACAAGAATTTTATTTTTCAGCATGCATTTGGTGTTCCTTTTTTTCCCCAGCCATTGGGGGTTTATTGCTTAAGGATGTTCTTAAACAACTAGCCACTATCAAGAAATGTAAATAGTATGTGTATAAAAGTAACCATAGTCTTACTCTTTATGGTTATATAACCATACTTAATCAGACATTTCAGGGTAGAGTACAAACATGTTTGAAGGGAAAAAAAACCATTACTTAGAAAACCTTCCCTCCTTCATGCTTCCCATGCTTATAAAAATCCAGGACATTTGGTCACCTTTAATTACATCATAAAAGTATCTGTGTGGCAGAAAAGATACAGATCAGAAGGGTGAAGAGCAAAATTAGATGCCAGCCCAGATACCTAACATTGTCCATGATTTTATAAAACATTACCAGCAATTATATACTTTTCATCTTCTATTCTTTTTTTATCTTCTATTCTTTTAATTCAACTAAACTTAAAAAATATTCAATCTAAAGCTTGAAATTCTAGCCATAACACTCTTCATTTACCATTAGTATTTTTGCTTAGTTTCAACTCCAAGACCATGGCTCATATTGGGTAACCCCTGATCCTCTCATCTTTTTTTCATCTTCTCTTTGTGTATTGTCTTTCTCTATTTGATTTTAAGTTCCTTTGAGGACAGGGACTGTCTTTCTTTTTCTCATTTGTATCTGCAGTGCTTAGGCAAATGCCTGGTACATAGAAATGTACTATCTAATCTAAATGATTACTGACTATTGACATTTTTCAAAGATACATAACAATATAGAATGCTGGCACTTCAGACTTAGGAGCCATTTTTTTAGTTCATCTAGTTTAACTCACTGGAATCTTTGAAGATTCACTTATATCCTTTAGTGCAGGAGAACCCATTATCCCCAAGAGAACCCATTTTACTTTGGGATAGTCTTCATTGTTAAGTTTTTCCTTATTTTTTAAAAAGGTCATTTATTTATTTATTTATTCATGCATGCATGCATTCATTCATTCATTTATTTGTTTGTTTGTTTGTTTGTTTATTTATTTATTTAATTTATAATTTTTTTCCCATGGTTTCATGAATTATGTTCTTTCCCTCCCCTTCTTCCACTCCCTCCTGTAGCCAATTAGCAATTCCACTGGGGTTTACATGTGCCATTGATCAAGACCTATTTCCATATTATTAATATTTGCATTAGGGTGATTGCTTAGAGTCTACATCCCCAATCATATTCCAATCGTACCATGTGATCAAGCAGTTGTTTTCTTTCTGTGTTTCTACTCCCACAGTTCTTTCTCTGGATGGGGATAGCGTTCTTTTTCACAAATCCCTCAGAATTGCCCTGGATCATTGCATTGCTGCTAGTAGAGAAGCCTATTATATTCAATTGTGCCACAGTGTATCAGTAAAGTTTTTCCTTATGTCAAGATAAATTCTGCCATAGAATTTCTGACATTAAAAGACCTGCCTTCTTTGGCCAAGAAAGACCAGTGTAATTGCCCTTCCCCATCCTTACCCTTCACATTCCAAATTTATCTCAGTGTACTATCATCCAGTTGCCTTTTCTCCATCTTGTGATTAAGAAAATAACAGATAAATATATTTTTAAAAGCATTTATCAGATGTTTACACTGTGCCAGGCATTATGCTCAGCACTGGGCATACAGATTGGAAAAGGAAAGACAGTCCCTGCCCTCAAGAGACTTAGAATCAAATAGAGAAAGACTATACACAAAAAAGATGGGAAAAGTGAGGGGAATAAGGGGTTACCCAATATGGGGCATGATGTTCATGGGGTTAAAACCAAGTAGAGATACTGATAGAAAATGAGAGTGTCCTGACTAGAATTTTGGGCTTTACGGTTTTTTTTTAATACTTGGAATGTAAATAGAAGCAAGTAAGAATCCTTGCCTCTTGGAGCATTTATATTCTATTGGGAAAAGACACCTAAAGAGGAACTGGAAAAGGACTGTGTGTGCCAGCATGGTGTGAAGATGTCCAGGAAATGGGGTGGAGGCCTGGTTCTGTGCAGGACAAGGTGAACAGAGATAATGTCTGAAGATAGGGGTCAAAGGTTTCAAAGGGAGATTGGGAGGAAGATGGCTTGGCATGTAGTGTGGTAGGGAAATATCCAGGAAGTAGAAACATCATAAAGTGACCCAATCTATGTCTGGTATTTTCATGATATATCAGGCTAGAAAATCTGTCTAAAAAAAAACAAAAGAAATTAAGCTAAGCTAGTATTTTTCTTGACGAATCCATGCTGGCTCCTAGTGACTGCCACTTCTTTTTCTTAGTATCCACAATTTAATAATTTGGTATTCAATTTTTACCTGAATATAGCATTTTGTTGTCATACATTCTCTTTCTAAGTTGCAATAATTTAAGGGAACTTGTCTAAAAGTTTTCAAGCATCTTGTCAGAGTAGTCTCTTGTTTCAATAATTTAAGGTACTTGAGAGCTAATTTAAGATAATATCCTTTAAAATACAGCTTGAGCAGCTTATTGTAGCTATATTTCTCAATTGATTTTCAATGACCATAGTCTATAAAATCAATCTGTGTTATGTGGTGATGGGAGCATATTCCTGCTTTACCAGTGACTCAGAGTACTTTAGGTCCTCTTGAAACCTCATGAATTCATTCTCTTTCTATTTTTAGATTTCATTCTCCTCCTCACATGTTAATGATGACCTTCATCTTGGTGATTATCTCTCCCACTGAACGAGGTTGGACATGGATACTGCCAGGACAGTTTCTGTACAATTTAGGATCGTCACTGAAGGTCATTATATTTTCTGTTCTAGGAAAGAACCAAACTCTTAGCTGCTGGCAGGGCAGAAAAGGGCTGAGAATCCCGTTTGGATTGAGCTTTTTCCATTGTAGATTTCTTTTTTTCATGGAAAAGGCAATTAATTTCTAAAATTTGGTAAGTTGTCAATGGTGGCTTTGTACTAAAATTTTAATGTAAGGAAAGTATAATATACTCCTAAATTATGTAACTGTGTGAATGTTCTGTGGCAAATGAAAGCACTGAGCTAGGAAATTTTTTGGATCCTTCCTGATTTATCTAATATTCTGTGATTTTGTGGTTTTACTTTTCTCATTTACTGATAATACTCATACATAAGATAACATTGAACATAGTACCTTCTCCTACCTTAATTCACTTTTTTCTGATAAGAAACATAGGTGATATTATATGAAAACTAGAATTTTTGTGGAATTTTTTAAAGTGTGTCTCACACCCAAGTTCTCCCCCTTTATGCCCATCTTTTCATTACAGTATCCAGTGATAGGCAAACTACAGCCACCAGCCAGATGCGGCCCCCTGAAATATTCTATTCGGCAGCGCAATATTATTCCTAATCTGACAAATACAATGAGTAGGATACAATACAATGAAACTTTGAAAGAATTGCCTTAGAAACAGACTGACAGATGAGCATTTCCTTCCTTTGGCCCCCTCTTTAAAAAGTTTTCTTCATCACTGGATAGCCAATACACGAATCTCTCAATGGAAAGTTCCCTTTTCCTTCTCACCCAGAATGAAATTATTTTTCTTAAGAGAACTGAAACAAATTCACTTGAAGTAGTCTAATGGTTTGACTTTCATGAATATATTCTTAGTGTCCCCATCTCATGCCCCCTTTGGCCACAGATGAAGAGTAGAGGCTAGTCATTGGTCCTTCCTGTTTATCTGTAGAAAATTGAAGGCTAACTCAGTACAAAGAAACAAATGAAATGCCCTTTGAAGTATTGGCTAAACATTGTCATCTTTTTACCTGTGTCAAATCTTTCTTACCTCCTTTCCTTATTTTGCCTCTCATACCTATTTGAGGACTAAATAGTAAATGAAAATCTAAGCACAAGGGATACAAATACAGTCCCTTTTCTCAAGGAGTTTAAGTTCTAATGGAGGTGAGAGACAAGGAACTCACATAGGACAGTAGAGATCAGAGGAGGGATCTGTTTCTGAAAGTTACAAAAAGGGAAAATAGTGTTCTAGGGAAGGAGACATGGAGGATTGGGAGAAGTGTCCCTTTATGGTCATGCTGATATGTATCTCTCTTTTTAATGACCAAATATTTTATCCTATAAAATAAAGTAGGTTCTTTACCTTACTGGCTATCATCTTAGATGGACTTTTGAAAAATTGTATAATAGGAATGGAGCAGGTAGGTAGTACAATGAATAGAGTGGTAAGACTAGAATGAGGAAGACCCCTCTTTCTGAATTCAAATCCAACCTCAGACACTTCCTAGCTGTGTGACCCTGATCAAATCACTTAACCCTGCTTGTCTTAGTTTCCTCTTCTGTAAAATGGGCTGAAGAAGGAAATGGCAAACCACTCCAGAATCTTTGCCAAGAAAACCCCAAATCAGGTCATGAAAAGTCAGACATTACTGAAATGAATGAACAACAATAGCAACAACAAAATAAGAATAAACTGAGTAATAAAGGTTGAATGCATTAAAAGCTTTATAAAAATGGAAAGGAGTGCCTCTCCAAATACATATATTAAACACTTACTATGTGCTAGGAACTATAGTAAACATGTTACACACATCTCATTTGATCCTCACAACAGTTCTGGAATCTAGATACAACTGTTATCCTCATTTTATAGTTGAGGTAGACAGAAGTCAAGTGACTTGGCCAGGGTTTCAAAGTTAGTGTTTGAAATATGATTTGAACTCAGGTCTTCCTGAACCTAGCCCCAGTGCTCTAATTGCTCCAATTATTGCTACCTTTATCTTGATAGTCTGATGAAGCCTTTGGACCACTTCTAAAAATAATGCTTTTAAACAAAATCCCTAGGATTACAAAAGAAACCAACTATGTTACAATGAAATAGTTATCAAAATATGTTTAAAAGTGCACACAGAAGTTCATGGGTCCCATATGTTAAGAACTTTTTGAAGTACCATCAAATATGTTCCCTTTGCATTCAATGGTCAACTGTTTGAATTGACTTTACTAAATTTCTTAGTTCTTTTGATGAACAAATTGCAACATTTCAAAAGGCACATTTTAATTTTGTGGCTTGGAAAACTAGCCCTGATCACATTTTCCCAAACTTCCCTGTATTACAAAATAATGGACCAACTAGCTCTCCCTGTAACATTAATTATATTTTTAAATAGATGAAATCAATATTCTTGACTGGCCTGGTGTATGATTATTAGCCTAGGGTACCTGGTAGGAGTTTAAGTACATTGGACTAGAAGTCTGAAGAGCTTGATTCTTCCTCTACTAATGCATAAATGAGAATGTTGTGGAACCTCTAAGTATTCATGTGTATTTTTGCCATTTATATGAAGGAGATAATTATACATGACATAGTAAAGCAGTGGGCATTAATTAGCATTTCATGGCTCCAAGCATTATTTGTAAAAATGGCATTAAATCAATTCATTTATTAAATCTACAATTGGAGATATACGTACATTTTTCGCTTGTAGACATTCAAGACTTATATCATTGTGTCTAACTTGGTTTTATCAGTAGTCTGTAATTCAAGTCATCAATCTCCAACAAGGATTACTCATTGCAACTATGATTTTAAAAATGAAGCAATCAGCAATAGAGAATCACCAAATGTCCATTGTGCTAGAACTAGAAATTTTCTACTGAAAAGCATTAGAGATAGTCTGCCTTCAAAGAAGTTTTAGTCAAGCATGGAAGACAAAACAAAATAGAAGCATTCATGTAATTAATGGTAAATTATGAACTAAAAACTCTTAGAGGATAAAGACTACCTTGATTTTGTATTTCTGTGCCAATGCCTGGCACATAGTAGTGCTTAATTAATTGTTTATTGATTGATTGCATTGAAATGTTTGTAGACCGATTGTGTTGTTGTTCCGTCATTTCAGTCAAATCTGACTTTTCATGACCTCATTTGGAATTTTCTTGGCAAAGATACTGGAGGGGTTTGCCACTTCTGTCTCCAGCTCATTTTACAGATGAGGAAATTGAAATATAAGGTAATATAGCTAGTGTCTGAGGCCAGATTTGATATGAGGAAGATCAATTTTCTTGGTTCCATGCCTGACCTTTTATCTACTGTACCACCTAGTTGCTTGATTGATTGTGTAATATAGGTTAAACAGGGTTGCAGAGAAGAGAGAGATCTTTTGGGGCTGAAATATTCTTTGATAGCTTTTATAGTCAGGGTAGATGTGAGCCTGGGCTTTCTAGCATATATACCATTTACGCTGATGTTTTGGGGGTATAATATGAAAGACATGATAAAGACCTAGCTGTGAAAAGGAATGTCGTGTGTAGTGAGGACGGCATGGATAAACATTAAACTAGAATGTTAAGTTTGCATTGGGAAGTAATAGAAAAGAAATCTGAAAAAGAAAGATGGCGCCAGATTATGAAGAATCTTGGAAGTGAGACATCTTAATTTCTTCAGATTCACCATTCTTGATTCCTTCAGTGTATAATCATATGACAGGTCATTAGTCCTTTTATCACCTTGTTTGTCCTCCTCAGCTCATGTTAGTTAATGCCATAATAAAAACCAAAGTTTATGTCACCTATAAAAATTTAAAAGTAACTCATAGTACTTACATCAACTTAATTTACAAAAATAAATTCATGTGTATATATTATATATTTATATACATACGTGTGTGTATCCAAAAATGTAATAATAATGGCAAGAGCTACAAGATGAATATGAAAATGATTGAAGGTGTGTCAGTGTTATAAAACATATAATGAGAGCTTCAGTAGAAAATATAATCATGCTTCTTGCTTCACACTTGGCCATCACAAATTGAATAACAATATCTGAAAATTTACTTTAAATTAGTCACACTTAGAAACCTTCATGTAGCTTATTACATTTAACACAGCATTAACAAGTTTTCACTGCATTTAGAACTAAAGCAGTGTTTTGTTGCATACAAAAATTGCTTATATTTCAATATTTTATAGGGTAGTGCTAGGGTCAGAATACATGAGGCTTAAAACCAATTCCATCTTAGAATCAGGTGGTTCAAAGTAACAGAGGTGCTACCAACCAACTAAGAATTTTTTAAGATATTAAGCTTTAGGCTAAAATTAGTTCCATTATGAAACTAAATTATTAGGCATTTACTTCAAAGTTACAAAAGTTTAAAATACATTCTCTTTCCTAAAAAGCCTCCAGAAATGAACAGTGTTCCAGACACCTACAATCAAATCTATCATCTTATCCCCCCAAACTATCCACTCCTCTATGATTTCCTTGGTTTGTTCATGATATGTGCATTCTCCCAATTATGCAGACTGTAACATGGAAATCATTTTTATTTTCCTTTCTCTAATAAAAGCCATTTACTCCCCAACCTTTCCTACTGATTCTTCACAGTTTCTCTCTCAAATCCAATCACTGCTTTCCATTCCACTTTCATCAATTTAGTTAAAAATCCTCATTATTCTCACACCTAAACTACTTCAGTTGCTTCTCAACTAGTTTTCTGGCCCCTTGTTCTGCAATTGATACCTATACAATATATACCTATACATAACTACACATGATACCTATATATCATCCTATACATTGCAATGAGCTATTGGAGGCAGCATGATGTAATATTTACGGACTCTGACTCTGGAGTTAGAGAAACCAAATCTCAGCTTTTCCTCTTACTAAATGGGTTATATAAAAATATGGGACACCAGGGATGTTACTTTAGACAAGAGGAGTTTAACCTTTATGGACTCAGTTTCTATAAAAGGAGATGAGAGTATTGTAAAATCTTTTACAACTCTAAGTTTAAGGTCTTATGGTCTTAATTTAATGAAGTACTGTGTTAGATCTTTCCTAGTTTATTCACTCTCACTTTTAAAAATGAAGGAAAAAGAGGGAAGGAGAAAGGAAGGAAAGAATAGAGAGAGGGAAGAAAGAAAGAAAAACCAAAACAAGAAAGGAAGAAAGATAATCAAATTACTATAAATGCTTTCAACTCTCGCTTTATGTAAGTGAGTCTTGGACTTCTTTCTCCCATCTCTGACCTTTCCCCTAAACTGCAAGTTTGTATTTCCAACTGTTAAGCGGGCATCTATTGATGGTTGTCTGTCTGGCATTTCAAACACAAAGCATCAAAGAATTAAAAAATCATTAAATATTAGAGCTAGAAGAGATTTCAGAATTCACCTAGTCTGACCTGTTGATGTATAGAAATTTCCTCTATGTCGTTTCCACTGTGGGATAATCCTATCTCCATCCAAAAAAGGGTTATGACTTCTTGAGACAATTTATTCTGCATTTGAATAGGTCAAAGTATTGGGAGGGTTTTCTTTACAGCAAGCCTAAATTTGAATTTTGGTAGTAGCTTCCCATCTGCTGTTTTTAGTCCTGCAGTCTGAGGCCAAGCAAAAGTCTTAATTTTAGTAGCCTTTTAGACATGCAAAGAGAGTTATCAGGCTTTGTCCTGTATTCCCAATAAAAAAATTCCAAATCATTTCTACCCATTTCAGCCTTTTAATTCCACTCCTCCCGTAATCTGATGACTTTATATTATACTTCACTGAGAAAATCAAGGCTATCTTTGCACTATAACCCATAATTACCTTTATAATATCATTCCATACTAGTCTCCTACAAAACTTTTAGTTCCAGTCTGATTGATCTAATTCCCTCATTTGCCTTTATTCATGCTATTTAGCCTGTTTGACCCTTCCCTTGCACACTTCCTCAGCTCTTCAAACTCAGTCTGTCTTTCAAAGACTAGCCCAAATCTTATCTAATAAGCTTTCCTTGATCCTCCCAACAGGAAATAGTAACTTATGTAGTATTTATCATTTACATCACCTTTATGTTGACACTGATCTTGACATTATTATTTGTGTATTTGTCATCTCCCCTAAACTCCTAATAGCAATATCAATGCCCTAAACAGCCACATAACCTACTCAGAACCTAGCATGCTGCCTTTATTCTAAATAAGTTAAATATATGGATGAGTATGAGGGGCTAAGGAAAAGGTTGAATGAAGAATGATTCCAAGATTTTGAGGGTGTTTGGAAGAATGGTGGTAGCCTTGAGAAGGACAGGTAAGTTTGGAGGAATTCTAAGTTATCCTTTAGGAAGGAAAATGAATTTTGCATATGATAAATTTGATGTGATGATATCAAAGAGGAAATGTCTGGTCAGTAATAGGAAATGAGAGACTGAGGAAGGGACTAGAAATTAGCAATAGAAATGTAGACATGGGAAACACCAACACAACAGTGATAGCTGATGTCACGAGGATTGGTGAATTCTGTGAGAGAGTGTAAAGAGAAAAAATTTAGAGAGTTCCTAAATGGGTCATGAGGGGGAGCCCTCATGATCATGTGGTGGAAGAAGCAGTAAAAGCCACTAAAGGAAAGACATGTAGAGTAAGTCAAGGAATTTGAAAGAGAATCCTTTTGAGAATTAAAAATTCAGGGGAATATAGACTAAGAAAGGTGCAAGGAATTTTATCTGCCTTCCTGTAAGTCCTAAGTGGCATTCATTGTTATATTTCTCCTTTGTACTTTATTTGATATGTTCCTTAGTAATTTTTTATCTTTATCTTAACCTTGATTTGAATTTAGGCTTTAATGTCAACAGGTTTAGGAATCATGGTAGTCATATGAAAGAAAGATGGATATTTTACATTTAAGATCTTACTATAATGTTTTTCCTTTTACCAAAAAATTGATAATGAATAGAGAGATAAGAGAATATAGAAAAAGATGTCTAAACTTTGAAAGTGACAAATCAGAAACAGAAATATTTCACTTGGTATGGTCTTCTGTTACTCTACAAAGAATATTTTTATGTACTTCCCTATTCTTATAGTAATTAATGTTTTTCCTACTTATTTCCTCCATGTGTTCATTTTTTGGTATGATTTCATGGAAAGAGAACTTACAAGGGCAGGGAGACAGACAAGAATCCCTTACGTTAGCATGTGGTAAAAAGTACTATGTCCTTAATAATTTAATTGCTGAGAATCTTCCCCAAAAGTGGTATCAAAAATAAATTTAAAAGGTAACAGTCTGTTTTTCAAAACAATATTATTTGTAATTACAAAAACTGGAAGCAAACTATAAGTCCCACAATTAAGGAATGATTTATTACATTGTGGTACATTAATGTAATGAAATACTATAATGCAACTAAGATCGACAAGTATGGGGAATATAAGAAATATCAAAAAACTGTGAAGTAATTCAGTATTAAAAAAAAACAGATCCAGAACATAGTACATACTAATGTACTTTCTGGTTTATTTTTATGGTTTTATCAGTGTTGGGAATTCTTGGTATAAAAACATATAGAATTGTAACATATTTGTAACATAGTTTTGGAAGATCTTGGATTCATTGAATGGCTAAGATATGTGGCCACATATCCAGTATTCAGAAGAAGGAAGTCCAAAACTTAGGTTTTCTGACTCCAGACTTACTCTCCTATCCACTATGCCATGATAACTCTCTAATTATACCTATATAAGGAGAAAAGTGAATGGAAATAAATGGATAAATAAGAATCCTGATGACAACAGAGGCAGTGACTAAAAACTTAATGACAATTATGGGTTGAATTTCATTTTGTAGATATAAGCTATATAATAGATGGTAGCAATATTCAATGCTATTTATAACAAATCATTTTCTCAGATGAGGACCATGATTCCAGAATTGTTTGGAAATGGCTTAAGAAAAAACTTGAAAAAATAGGAACGTTTTGAAACAAAAAAAATGAGTTTGGATCAATGTCCTTTTTAAATGCTGATATCTACTCTACAATGCAATTTTACTGTAAACACTAGTCACATCTAGATAGGAATTATTAAACAAGTTCTAATCCACTTATAAAATGAAAAAATGAGAAAGGAAAGAATAATATAATTTTTATTCAATATTAATTCTTTTTATGATGAAGGCAATAAATATTAAGTTACTTCTAAATACTTATTAAGAGAGGTACCATGTAACAAAATAATTAAAATCTCAGAGAACTAGTAACAAGAAAAGTTAAAGGAGTTGGAATTTGGCCTCAAGTAGAGACTGAGAAATCTAATAACTGTCTTCCTCAGGTAAATTGCAACTAATTATGAAGAGATTGTTGGGCCATTAGTCCCTCTACATATAAAGGATCAAAGAAGAAGAAATAGTGAGTTATAGCAAGAGTCAGACCAAGTAAAAGTTTCTTGACTTCCAGAGTAAATAGACTCCAAATTCCTAAGGAATGCCATAGAATCTTCATTTATGCTAATAATTAGGAGATCATCATTGCTTAGGTTTAGATTGTTTAGATGTTAAATTTTTCATAGACAGAGGATTGAAACAGGTGACCTTTTGAGATCTCTTCTAGCCATAGAGTAGAATAAAAGGCAGCCTCAAGATATCTTTTACATACAATATAGAATGAGTTATAATTCATAGCAGCAAAACATTTAATGCTAGATTTTTACATTTTTAAAACTGCTTTCTCTCCATCCAAGAAAGCTGTCCCGCTTATTTGTGATCCTTTCTGGCTTTTCTTCTGTTATCTGCTGTGCATTTAAAAATATTTCATTGACACTTTTCTTTCTTTTCATCTTCTTTAATTTGTTTTGCTTATTCTGTTCCTAGCCCCTTCCTCTCACTCACCAATAATTAATATAATATGATCAGAACAATGTCATTCACAAATACAAGCATTTGTAATACTTTGGCATCTAAAAGTAATCCTTCATTCATTTAGAGTGTGTTGGATATCCTCCATGATGATGGAAACACCTTTAGGGAACATATGTCTTTTTAATGCCTCACTTAGTATTAATGATGACTAAATTACTGAATGGGGTTATCTTAGTAGCATATGCGATCGAAACCAAGATAGAACTCATCTATCCAAAAATGTGTGCCTTAAGTCTCTTCCCTCTCCAATCCATTGTCTCCAGAGAAGCCAAAATGATTTTCCTCAAACTCAGATCTAAACTCCAATAGATCTCTACCACTCATAGAATAAAATATAAACTCCTTGATTTAGTGCCTGAAGCCCTTCACATCCAGGTCCCAAACTTCCTTTCCAAAATTGCTTTGAAGTCTAGCCAATTGGTCTTCTTATTTTGCCTCACACATGATACTCTATTTCTCATCTTTGTGCCTGCCCTGACCATCCCCTGGGCCTCTAATGAATTGTTTCCCCATCACTACTTCTCAGATTCTCTTGTCTTTTTCTCATGACTCAAGCATTACCTTCTCCATGAAATCTTTACATGTTCCTTTTCCTTTCTCCCAACTTCTAGTGCCTTCCTATTGATAATTTTAGTTTATTTTGCATATTTTCTGTATTGACCTATTTATGTACACATTGTTTAATTTTTTCAATCCCAGAGACTAATTTTTTCTTTAAATCTCTACTTACTTAATAAATGTTTTTTTCCAACTAATTGATATGTTCTTTACACCTTTTAGTCAACTCTGTGGCTATACTAATCTGTGGTGCTTGGAAAGCATACAGAATTTGAAATTGGGGTCCTCAGTTCAAATTCCTAACTTTTTCTACTTCCTATCTAGATGATGTGGGAAGAATAACCTAAACTCTCTGAGCCTCAATTTCTCTCTTATAAAATGAAAGGATCAAACTAGATGACTTCTGACTACAAATTTTCTAACTCTAAATCTATGATTTATGATCTGCTGTCAAAATTATAGTTTATTGAGTAAGGCTACTGCTGATTCCCAAGCAGATAAGGCTTAAATGCAATTGTGAAGTAAGTTGAATGTACCTGTGATATTCCTCCTGTCATCATTTTGGGCTAGCAGCCACTGTTTTTTTCACTTCAGAGTAATAATGATCCATCTTTGAAGAGTAGTTCAAGGTTTACAACAGTCTTCTCAAGTCAGTAGTACGTCATATTGTTCCTATTTTATAGATGTGGAAATTAAGGGTTAATGGGGTTGTCCAGGGTAATGAAGTATATTGTTGTTTGTCCCTTCATTTTCAAAGAGGATCAATGACATTATGAGGTGATGGATGATGTCTTGATTTGCTTGTGAACTGGATTTAGGTGAAGTAGAGTTGTTCAAGGTTGTCAGTTGTAAGCTTCGTTCTCTCTTCCAGAGTAATGGAAGTTACAGCAGTAAGACAAAAGTCAGAATTACTAGTGATGGCTCAGGATGCAATGGATGATCTTGGCTTTTTAAATGTCTGACCAAACTCTAAGTTCCCCCTGGCATCTGCTTCAGCTACCTTCATGGCTGTTGGAAAAAATTCTTTTCATCTACTAATTCTGCTGGGGGAAACTTTGCATGCTTGAGATAGACTCCCTACCTCACCAACAGGTTAGAGACCTGTTGGTTACCATCAACCTAGTTTAGCTTGTCTACTGAGATAATTTCACTGGGCTATGGCTGCTGTGAATGCTCTAGCTTCTTGGAGCCACAGGTGAGAGTTAATTGCAAGATGGATACCAAAGGTGGATGAGCAGCCCTGAAAAGGGAATGGCTAGCCCTTAGACCAGAGGATCACCTCTACTAAGTACTAGAGCCACAATGTGAACCAAGATCTTTTGATTCCAAAACCATTAGCCTTATAGTTCTTACTCCAATCAAAACTAAAGCTTTTTTCTGTTTTAATGCTCACTTCCTTTGAAATTACTTTTTTTGCCCACTCAATTTATTTTATATCTATTTTTCTATGTCTTATACCTCTTTCTCCCCTCACTCCCTCAACATAAGTTCCTAAGGACAAGGACTCTTTCATTTGTGATTATAACCTCATGCCTAGCAGAATCTCTGACATATGTTTAATGCTTAACAAATATTTGCTAAATGAATTAATAAATTCCCACCAAGCCCTTCTACCTTTTAAACGACAGTGGTTAGTAATATATTTATTATATGTTGTTCTTGTTTAGTCATTTTTAGTTATATCTGATTATTTGTAATTCTGTTTGGGGTTTGTTTAGTTGTTTGGTTTTTATTTTTTGCCTATATCATAGATAAGGAAATTGAGGCAAATAGTTTTAAGTGACTTGCCTGGAGCCACACAATTACTAAGTGTCTGAGACTCTATTTGAATTCAAGTTTTCCTTACTTTAGGCCAGTGTTCTATCCCTGTGCCATCTTGCTACCTCTTTTATTATACAGAGCTGAGCTAACTAATATACTTCTCCTAGGTATTAATATTCATTAGCCGGTCCTAATGGGTTAAAACCTTTAAGGAATGACAGAGTATGGCTGGAATTTCAAGTCTGGTAAAATGAAACCCTAAAGGTGACTGACTGCTCTCAAGTAAGATGTAAGCTCTTCACCAGCTTCCCTACCAATGGAATGTAAATGTTTTGAAAGTCTTGTCTGTCTTACTTTTGTATTTGTATTTTCCAATGCCTATCATGGTACCTGTAATAGTCAGTATCTAAAGAATGCTTGTTGATTGATTTATTCTGAAGTTCACTTAAAGGGAATCTTGCTAATATAGCATACTACTGAGCTTTGGTACTTATCATTTTAATTGGTATCTACTAAGTTGCTTGGTCAGCTAATTGTGCAATCAATAGAGGGTTGACACTGGAATTAGGAGAACCTGAGTTCAAATATGACTTCAGACACTTAACTAGTTCTGTGACTCTGGGCAAGTCATTTTACCCTATTTGCCTCAGTTTCCTCATCTGTAAAATGAGCTGGAGAGATAAATGAAAAACTAATCCAGTACCTTTGCCAAGAAAATACCAAATGGAGTCATGAAGAGTCAGACATGACTAAAACAACTCAACATAAAAACAAAACACAAAAAAACGACTTAACAATATGGTAGTCATGGGCTTTGTCTGGGATTTGAAACCACATATTGACTTGAGAAAAACTTATTGATATTACTTTTTTGTTACATTTCTATTTATTTTGTTAAATATTTCCCACTTACATTTTAATCTGTTTCAAGCCACATTTGTGAGTGTTGTGGACTACATGGGCTCACAGGATATGTTTTTGACACCTCTGGCCAGACTTGAAATTTCAGCCATACTCTGTCATTCCTTAAAGGTTTTAACCCATTAGGACTGGCTATTGAATATTAATACCTAGGAGAAGTATATTAGTTAGCTCAGTTCAGTATAATAAAAGAGGCATCGAGATGGCACGGGGATAGAGCACTGGCCTAAAGTAAGGAAAACTTGAGCTCAAATAGAGCCTCAGACACTTAGTAATTGTGTGGCCCCAGAAAAGTCACTTAACACTATTTGCCTCAATTTCCTTATCTATGAAATGTATTTTTTGTATTCTAATGAAAAACAGTCATCTGTCCTCATCATCATCATTAACAATGAATAGTTATGAAGCATCTACTCCATATCAGGCACCATGTTAGTCTAGATTAAAGTGTACAAGGCACATACCCTCACAGTGCTTACAAATTCATTCCAGAGACAGGATATACACATAAAAAGACAGATGTCAATTTACTAGCACTTCTGTCTATAATTTGTCTCTACACTCTCTCCCTTCCTATCAGTCCTTCACACAACTGCCAGAATAATTGTTCTCATGCATAAATGTAGCCACATAACTCCATTTAATCCTTTTACTCTCTTATTTGCATTTTAAATGATTCTTCAATGATCTTTCCTTTTTTTACAACATTATCATTATCTCTGCTTCTATTCAAAACACTGCAATTCAACAAGAATCTAAAACTTAAAAAAAAATTCCCCCTCCCATCTTTTTCTCCCCAAGAAGGCAGGTAATATGATATAGGTTGGAGGAAATAAAGGATGGTACACTTCAATCTGTACCTGGATTCCATCTGTTCTTTCTATGGTGGGGATATCCTTTTTCATCAGGAGTCCCTCAGGGTTGTCCTGGATCCTTGCCTTGATAATAGTTAAGTCATTTACAGTTGATCATCATATATTATCATTGTACAAGGCTCTCCTGCTTCTGTTCACTTCATTTTGCATTACTTCATATAATTCTTTCTAAGTGTTTTTGTGATCATCTCTTTTTGTCATTTCTTATGGCACAATAGTATTCTAATTACAATCATATACATTACAATCATTGTTCAGCCATTCCTTAACTGTTGGATGTCCCTTCATTTTCCAATTCTTTGCCATCACAAAAAAGCTGCTATATTTAGAACATACAGTTTCCTTTTCTTTTCTCCTTGAGCAATTTAGGAAATAAACCTAATAGTGGCATTGCTGGTTCAAAAGGTATGCACAGTTTTATAGCTCTTTGAGTATAATTCCAGAGTGCTCTCCAAAATGGTTGGATCGTGGTTCATACACATTTACTTTTAAAGAGATTTTATTGCAGTATGAAGAGAAAAGAGCATTTGGGTGAATTCCCACCCCCCACCCTCTTTTTTAGCCCTGCCGTATAATTTCAATGATGTGGAAGCCTCTTGTTTTGGAAGATCTCTACCAAATACATTATCTAAGACAGGTTCCTGTACAAACTGAGAGTTTAGGTCACTTGGTAAAGTTCAGCCTATATGAAGATGAGGCATCTCTCAAATCCAAGGTTTCTTGACTCCCAGTTTGGCTCAGTTGAGGTACTTTGTATCTCTGTGTCTATACCACTGTGTGTTTTTACACCACAAACATATCTTATATTTGGATGGATATTCAATATCCACTAAATTAAATATTTATTAAGGACAGGCAGGGTAGTGAACACTTTATTTGATACAAAATTGAGGTAGGACAGAGTCCTGCTATCATGGAGGAGAGGGATGTAGTTCATATATAAAGGAATAAAACAAGATGCTCTGTGAAGTCCAGGGGAAGGAAATGCTTATAAAAATATGGAATGATTGATTGATCTGTATATTGTTTCATATAATAGCTAGAGTCTATGTAGTGTTTTAAGGTTTTCAAAGCATTTAACAAATGTGATCTCATTTTGTCCTTAAAACAACCCTCAGAGGAAGATGCTCTTATTATCCCCACTTTCCTATATAAGGTTGGAACTGAATTCTTATCCTCTTGATTCCTGTCCAACATTCTGTACACCAGACTAGCTAGCTGACTCTGTATTTGAGTATATATTGAGAGAGGCAGACCTTTAAGAGAGAGAGAGATAGAGAGAGAGAGAGTGTGTGTGTGTGTGTGTGTGTATAAGTGTAATTTTCAAAGGAATATGAATTCAGTTCAACTTATTGGTACTGTTTTTAGTAGGCTAAGATTTTTATTGTAAAAATTAAATAATTTTCTGATGAAATTTATCTTACAGATTATATTAACAATTTGTGATCATCTTAAAAGGGACCTTAAAGAGACCAAATTCCTATGTTATTCACTATTTTTCTTTGTGATATATCTGATGTACTTATCAAATGATATGCTTCTAATATCCCCATTCACAAAAAAACCTCTCTTAAACTAAAATTTGGGGGGAAGGTATCATTATTTGGAGGTGAAATCATTAGTGCACTCCAGACAAATGTAGGCGATGATATTTAGGAACACTTATTTCCTCTGGCTCTACTATGACATTACACTGACACGTCCTAATCATTTGTATGCTTGCCATCTCCCTGACTAGACTGGAAACTTTTAGAGGTCAGGCATCTTTTCTCTTCCTTCCTTGTAGCTTTTACCAAGGCATGAGGCAGTCATTCAATACATATTTATTGAAAGACTATACTAGTGTACTGTAGACCTTAGAAAAGGGTATATTTGTTTTCTAAGGAAAGATTTTTTTGTTAGAAGGAAGAAAAAGTAAAAATTGGGAAACTAAATCTTAGTGGGAAAACAAAAAATGTAAAGAGATAATTAATTGTTTCGCCTATGGCTAATGGCCAAAATTGTTCAGATTTTTATTTCATTTTCAAGGAAAAAGCAATATTGGTTTTAAGTTGCTAATTCAACTAATTAAGTTTACCTGGATTTAAGAGTGCTTAAACTCAATGTAAAACTTTAGCGGTAAAAATAGGAAGTAAAATAGCTATAGAATTTTCCTTTGAAAGGCATTTAAGGAGTCTTTTCAAACACTATTCTATTCCAATTCGAATCGAGTTTTTTTTAAATGTCTACTTTATGTAAGGCACTAGGATAAATGGTAAGGATACAAATATAAAACCAAAAATAGTTTTTCCCCTTAAGGAACTTGCCTTTTACTGGAAGAAAACATATACTTACACACAAACATACACACACTCACATATATATATGCACATGCATAATACATATGTGTATGCATTCACAAAATAAGTAAACTTAGCTTCTTCTTCTTCTTAGAAATTCTACTTAAGAGCAGTTAGGTGGCACAGTATATGAAGTGCTGTGCCTGGATTCAGGAACACCTTAGATGAAATCTGACTTTAGATACATAAATATTGTATGACCTTGGGCAAGTCATTTGACTTTTGCTTCAGTTTCCTCATCTGTAAAATAGAGATAGCACCTGCCTCTCAGGGCTGTTGTGAGGATCAAATGAAGTAATAATTGTTTAGCACGATATCTGGGACATAGAAAGTATTATATAAATGTTAGCAAATAGCTGTTACTTAATGTAAAAACTATAACAGATTATTTTCCTAATCATAGTTGTTTAGTACTAGGTAATTTTGTTTCACTGTCCTGTTTACTTGTAATCAAAGTCTTATTCTTGGGACAGAAGTCTGAAGATCTATTTAGTCAGTCCTTCATTGAGAATATATACAAAGAAAAAAAGCTGAATCTGAAATTCTTACTAAGTGCAAATATATGTGGTCTCTTCAGGAATGTCCTGTTATGTTGCCATTATTATAAAAGTGATGTCTATAAGGCATCTGAAGCTCTCTAAAATAGAGGTTGTATAACTTCTAACTGAGTGAAAATTAAATATCTCAAGGTTAATGGAAGCCCGGAAGAAACTGTTACCTTTCTCCCTTCCCTTAATATCTATAGTGTCTCTGCTAGAATGCTGACCGACGTAAGAATGTATAGCACCAAGATAGGGCCGATGGGTTTTAGTTTCGTTCAACAACCATCCCTTGTTTCCAATGCTTGCTTTGTTCTTAGCATCATTTGTCTTGCTTTTCACATTCCTAAGAAACAGTTCACGTCCTGGGGGACAGAGTGAGCAGTACTGGTGATCTTCTATACCTCAGTTTCTGGTTGTTTCACAGAAGTCTTAATTTTCATTTCTCAAGAGCTAAGTCAGCACATCCTTTGGGCAATGATTCCCATTTTTGCATTGATCCAAGGTTGGGCTGAATGGAGAGATTCTTTCATTTATTGAAGTTGAGCCTTATTTTCTCCTCTTTGCTATGAAAACTTTCATCATTCATATGGTGATATGAGCATCCTATTTACTGAAAAAAATCTCACAAATACCAAATATTTACTTTAATATTTGTAGTTTTCTTAGTGTGGAAAATTTATAGTTAAATTAACTGAGCTTCTAAGGGCCTTGGCTCTTTCTGGAGGCACAGATTCCATACTATGCTGTATGATTCTCCACTGAGACAATATTTCTGATTTTTTAAAAACAAATTCACCGATGGAATTTTAGACTAATGCATTAGCAAAAGACAGTAGCATAAGGAAATTATTTACAACATATGGCCTTTCTAAGTGAAATATCCAAACAGCCAGAAAATGTCCATTCTTCGTCTTCCCTTTTTTTCTCTGCCTACTTAATATTGTGTGTCCTTTCTGGAGACTCTGGCAAGTATAGATTTAGTAGATTGGGCCATATATGAGTTGGAGAGCCAACTTTATATTAGCTATTTAGCACATTAAGATATAACATAATAGATGATCCCTGTAGTTCAGTAACTTGTACTTTTATGGTGTATGCCTGTGTGAGTAATAGAAAAAATAAGCAGCTTGACTCTCTTACATTTGGTTTGTCATTGTATCTGTGATCAAGTATGTACCCTCTCTGAAGTGAAGCATCAAATTTGTGCTAAATTCTTGACATCCAGTGAATTTTTATTTATCTTTCTTTTTGTTTTAAATTTTTCTCTGCATTGCCTCTGAATTGATTTTCTTTCCAGAACTTGGTAATTCTCTGCCCAAGAATGATATTACCTAGGAAAGTGACACATTTGTTTTCATCTTAACTATTTAGTTCTTTTTTGTTACCATTTATTTTTATGTTTTTAATATATATCATAATATGTATTATATGTAACATAATGATAACAAAGTATAATTTGTTATAAATATGTAGTAAATTATAATAAACATGCTTATCTAAGAGAAACAAATTCTCATGTTAGCTATATCAAAAAATCTATCTTATTCTTTTTTTATCTCTTCTCTCCAACCCATACCTCCTCCCTTAAGAAAGCAAGTAATATGATATAAATTGTATTTATATATCCTATAATACATATTTCCTTGTTCATCATGTTGTGAAACAGAACAGATATCACTTATTCTATAGAAAAATTCATGGAGGAAATAAAGTGTAGAATGATATGTTTCAGTTTATATTCAGACTGTCTATTCCTTCTATAGTGGTGGATATCTTTTTTCATCATAAGTCCCTTGGAGTTATCCTGTTGATACTAAAAATAAGTTGCCTTGTGTGTAATACTTAAATCATTCACAGGCGATCATCATACATTATTGTTGTTAACTGTGTACAAAGTTTTCCTGGTTTTGCTCGCTTCACTTTGCATCACTTCATGTAAGTTTTTCCAGGGCTTTTTGTGATCATTTTGTTTGTAATTTTTATGGCATTTAATTCTTAAGAATGTAATGAGCAAAATGGAGTTATTAAGTTGTTCACCAGAAAATATAACAATACATTTTAGAGGGTCTTTAGCAAATGCATTTTAGATTTCTTTCCACATAGTGATCATGTCTCATCATCAGCATCATTGTTTATTTGCTTTTGGGGATTCCTTAAGGATGGGCACTGTATTTTAAACATCATATATTTGTCCTAACACAATGCTAGGCACATAGTAGATACACAACAACTATCTTACTGATTGATACAAGGCTAAGTTTTAATTTCTTCTTTTGTGTTTCATTTTCTGTGGATTTCATTGTTCCATTCTTATGTTTGTTTATCTTTTTGCAGGCCAGTGTATAATTCTCACTTATGTAGGAATTAAGAAGGAAAATAAACATCCTTTCAAGTCTTTTCCCACAGACACAATTATAGCATTATTAAAACTGCATTTAAATATTATTAAAATATGTGCATGTGTTTTGTTTTGTTTTGCCAGCAATGCCTTTAAAGTTCAAACTAGCATATTCTTTAGGTTCTTATTTTGTATTTATATTTGAGTGAGGGATATTATGGGTATAATTTAAGAATTGTAATGGAACAGATTAAAAAAGAAAGAGCTACTGTTGATAAACTCTTATCTCTTACATATAATGCTTTGAGGATATGATAAGTACTTTTTACAGTGTCTTTGTGATTTATTATGATACTGATTTCCAAGAAAAATTACAGAAGAAATTGTTAAAGTTTGAGAGCCTTAAAAAATTTAAAAGCGGGGCAACTGAGTAGCTCAATGGATTGAGAGCCAAACCTAGAGATGGAAGATTCTGGGTTCAAATCTGGCCTCAGACACTTCCTAACTGTGTGAGCCTGGGCAAGACACTTAACCACCATTGCCTCGCCCTTACCATTCTTCTGCCTTGTAGCCAATTTGCTCCAAGACAGAAGGTAAGAGTTTTTATTAAAAAAAAAATTTAAAAGCCTGATCAATATGGGTTCCTCATGAACTAGTTCCACTTAACTAACTTCTCCTTTTTAAAAAGTTTGTTCATCACATGCAAGATATAGATAAAGATGATGTCTCTTTTTTTCACCAAAGTTTTTGACAATCTCTCTTGTTGGCTTTGTAGAACAAGATAATAAAATGTACTCTAGAATACTTGTACTATCTGATAGATTGCAGGCTGTTTGAGGAAATATTAAAGTAGTGTTAACAAACTGAGCATTGTCAAATTTTGTTTTGCTTTATTGCACATCCTCAGTACTTGACAAGGTGCCAGGAGGATTTTAGGAGCCTAACAAATGTTAGTTGGCTGACTGAGTGACTGACTTATAGTCTAGATGAGGGCCATCTCTGATGGTCTTGCTAAGGGAGGAGTTTTGTGAGACATTTGTAAGAATTCAGTTCCTTCTGAATATGTCAAGACTATTGAGTCAGTGGTCTTACTCTCAGACAGAATAGGGAAGGCAGGGTAGATACAAGACAAAAGATTATCGTGGACAGATATTGTTTCAAACTTGGATTTCTTTCATTTTTATTTTTAAATCATTTATTTATTTATTTTTAATTTTTTTTCATGTTTCCATGTTTTATTTTCTTTCCCTCCCCTCTTTACTCCCCCTCCCAGAGCTGACAAGCAATTCCACTGGGTTGTACAAATGTTGTCACCTGATACCTATTTCCATATTATTCATTTTTGTGATAGAGCAATCTTTTTAAGCCCTAAACCCCAAGTCACATACCCATATATACATGTAATAAGTGATGTCATATGTTTTACCTTTGCATTTCTACTCCCCTCTAGTTCTTTCTCTCAATGTAGATAGCATTCTTTTACATAAGTCCTTCAGGTGTGTCCTGGCTTGTTGCATTATTACTAGTAGCAAAGTCCATTACATTGGATTTTTCCACAATGTTTTACTTTCTGTGTATAATGTTCTTCTGGTTCTGCTCATTTTGCTCTCCATCAGTTCATTGAGGTTCTCCCAGTTCATATGGAAAGCCTCCAGATCATCAATCCTTATAGCACAATAGTATTCCATCACTATCAGATACAACAATTTGTACAGTCATTCCCCAATCAAGGGACACACCCTCACAAAGAGCACTGCTATGAATATTTTTTGCAAATAGTTTTCCTTATTATCTCTGGGGTACAAACCCAGCAGTGATATGGCTGGATCAAAAGGTAGGCATTCTTTTAAAGCCCTTTGTGCATAACTCCAAATTGCCTTCCAGAATGACTGGATTAATTCACAACTCTCCCAGCAGTGTATTAGTGTCCTGATTTTGCCACATCCCCTCCAAGGTTTATTATTTTCCTTTATTGTCATATTGGCCAATCTGCTAGGTGTGAGGTGGTACCTCAGTGTTGATTTGATTTGCATTTCTCTAATTATGAGAGATTTAGAACACTTTTTCATGTGCTTATTTCTAGTTTTGATTTCTTTATCTGAAAATTGCCTATTCATCATGTCTCTTGTCAATTTGTTGATTGGCTTAATTTTTTTGTGTAATTGACTTAGCTCCTTATAAATTTGAGAAATGAGACCTTTGTCAGAGGTTTTTGTCATAAAATTTCCCCCCAATTTGTTGCTTCCCTTCTAATTTTGGTTGCATTGGTTTTGTTTGTACAGAATTTTTTAATGTAATATAATCAAAATTATTCATTTTCCATTTTGTAGTGTTCCCTGTCTCTTGTTTGGTCTTAAATTCCTTCCTTTCCGATAGATCTGACAGATATACTATTCCATGTTGACTTAATTTGTTTATGGTTTCCCTCTTTAAATTTAAATCATTTACTTACTCTGAGTTAATCTTGGTATAGGGTGTAAGATGTTGATCTAAGCCTAATTTCTCCCATTATGTTTTCCAATTATCCTAGCAGTTTTTGTCAAATAATGGGTTCTTATCCCCAAAACTGGGATCTTCAGGTTTATCGAACACTATCTTGCTACTGTCATTTATTCCAAGTCTATTCCATTGGTTCACCCTTCTGTCTCTAAACCAGTACCATATGGTTTTGATGATCACTGCTTTATAGTATAGTTTAAGATCTGGTGAAGGTAGGCCTCCATCCTTCACATTTTCTTTCATTATTTCTCTTGATATTCTTGATCTTTTGTTCTTCCAGATGAACTAATAATTTTTTTAATTCTATAAAAATGTTTTGGTAGTTTGATAAGTATATCACTGAATAAGTAAATTAATTTAGTTAGGGTTGTCATTTTTATTATATTAGCTTGTCCTACCCACGAGCAATTGATGTTTTTCCAATTTTTTAGATCTAGTTTTATTTGTGTGAAGAGTGTTTTATAGTTATGTTCATATAATTCCTGAATTTGTCTTGGCAATTTAATTCCCAGGTATTTTATCTTGTCTAGAGTAATTTTAAATGGAGTTTCTCTTTCTAACTCTTGCTACTGGGTTTTGTTGGAAACATATAAGAATGCTAATGATTTATGTGGGTTTATTTTGTACCCTGCAACTTTGCTAAAGTTATTGTTTTTACTAGTTTTTTAGTTTATTTTCTTGAATTCTCTAGGTATACCATCATGTCATCTGCGAAGAGTGATAATTTAGTTTCCTCATTGCCAACTTTGATCTCTTTAATTTTTTTTCCTTTAATTTCTACTGCTAGTATTTCTAGTACAATGTTAAATGGTAGTGGTGATAAAGGGATTCCCTGCTTCACTCCTGATCTTATTGGGAAGGCATCTAACTTATCCCCATTGCAGATGATACTTGCTGATGATTTTAATGAAACACTATTTATTATTATTTTAAGGAAAGGTCCTTCTATTCCTATACTTTCTAGTGTTTTCAATAGGAATGAAATTTTGTCAAAGGCTTTTTTTGTGTCTATTGAGATAATCATGTTAGTTTGGTTGTTGATATGGTCAATTATGTGGATGCTTTTCCTAATATTAAACCATCCTTTCATTCCTGGTATAAATCCCACCTGATCATTGTGAATAATCTTCATGATCACTTGCTGGAGTCTTTTTACTAGTATCCTATTTAAGATTTTTGCATCTATGTTCATTAAGGAGATTGGTCTGTAGTTTTCTTTCTCTGTTTTTGGTCTACCAGTACCACATTTGTGTCATAAAAGGAATTTGTTAAAACTCCTCCTTTGCCTATTTTATCAAATAGTTTGTGTAGTATAGTATTAGGATCAGTTGTTCTTTAAATATTTGATAGAATTCATTTGTGAATCCATCTGGCCCTGGGAATTTTTTCCTAGGGAGTTCCTTGTTGGCTTGTTTAATTTGTTTATTACTTCATTTGATTTTGGTCTCTTTTTCCATATGGGCAATTTTGTCTTTTAAGCTGTTATTTTCTTTTTGTATTACTTTCATTTCTTTTTTTCCACTTTTCTTCTGATTTTTCTTCTATCTTTCTTACTTAGTTCTTGAACTCCTTTTTGAGTTCCTCAAAAGCTTGTGACCAATTGCCATTTTTGGAAAGTTTGAACGTGTTTGCTTATTGTCACTCTCTGCCATTACTTCTGTATTTTGGTCTTTTTCTCCATAGAAATTAGCCAGGGTCAAGAGGTTTTTTTGCTGCTGCTTATTCTTTTTGCCAATAGTTGATTGGGGTTCCTGCATGTTGATAGTTCCTTAGCTTTTGTCTTGCAGGTCTTTGCCTTGATAGTATCTTTCCTTTCCAGCCAGAAGTCAGAGTGAGGGCAGGTAATATGATGTTCTTTGTGAGAACCCTTTAAAGCATTTTGCTCTGAGGCTATCTTACCAACCCCTACTGCCTAGTCTGTGTCCAGCCTTGTTTCTGCCCAAGCTCCATAGTCTGCTGCCCAGGATCCATGCTCCTCAGCCTCAAGTCTCAAGTCTTGCTGCCAAAGCCTTGCACTGACCTCAGGGGCAAGTCTGTGGTGCTTTCATTCAGCCTTTGAGAATTTAGAGATTGCCCAACCCTTGCTCTGACTCTGATGATGTAGGTGGTGTAGGGGAGGGGTGATCAGCTTGCATTTTGATGAGTTCAATTTCACCTCCTTATAGAGTGGGAATCCTCAAACACTGCATACCTTTTAGGCTGCTTCCTGTGGGAGAGCTCCTTTGCTTGACCAATTTTGATTTCTGTCCTTTTGAGACACTTTGTAATGATGGGTTGGAAGGAGATTCAGAAGGCTCCTGCTGCTATGCTGCCATCTTAGCTCCTCCTTCTTTCCTTCTTTTAGACCCATGCATTACATGTGCATAAGTACTGAATTGTACAACACTGAAAATGGAATGAAGTCTTTAGCAGAGGGATACCATACCTTGTCATTGGCACTCTTCTGGCTTCTCTCTGTCTCTGTCTCTGTCTCTCTGCCTCTCCATCCCTCTCTCTGTCTATCTGTCTATTGGTCTGTCTGTTTGTCTCACTCTTTATCCCAATATAAACTCCTTGGCATCAAGGCAGGTAGGTGGTTCACTGGAAAGAGCTGGAGTGCCAGGCCTGAAGTCAGGAAGATCTAAGTTGAAATCTGGCCACATAGCTATATGACCCTTGGGCAGTTTCAGTTTCTTCATCTGTAAAATGAGCTAGAGAAAGAAATGGCTAACTACTCTGTCAGGGTCCATGGATCTGCCTGACAATATTCAGGGGTCCTGAAGGGAGTAAGAGCAAATGAGATAAGGTAAGGAGGATGTGACAGATCAGGAGGACCAGAAATGCTGCTGGCAATCAATGGCCCCTTTATTGAGAGTAATCATAATTTTTATAGGAGGAGAAAAACAAGCTGAGGTTTCTACTTAAGCTTTTGATACACATGGTAACAGGCAATGTTTACATGGTAACCAGCAATGATTAACAGAGAGACCTTAAGTGATCACAATACAATATCAGTGATTTATAGGATATGTGTTGTGCAGGGATCTGAGAAATGGGGGGAGTTCCCATAGGTTACCTGATACAACACAAGGGTTTGCCTAGGTTGCATGATACGTACACAAGAGTTTGCCTAGGCTTCTAGGGGTAATGAACATAAACATAACCTAGATGCGAAAAGAGAGAAGGGAGGGGAAAATGAGGTTGGGGACTTTCTACTCTATGGACCCAAGTCTTCCTGAGGGTCTTTGGACCCCCTGATCTTAGCTCAAGGGTCTTAGCCTGTCACACTACTACAGTATCTCTGCCAAGAAAACTCCTAATGGAGTCACGAAGTCAGACACAACTGAGACAATTGAACAATAATAAAATGTATGTGTGTGTATATACATATATGTACACAATTTTATATAAATATGTATTAATATACATATATATAAACACACACATATATTTTATCAGTGACTTGGAAGGAAGAGACAGTTAATTTCCCTAGGGCATTTTGTTTTTATTTCCTTTTCCTCTCCCACACCATCACACTTAAATCTGCATATGCCCAAACTCCTCCTAGAAATAATAATACTACTAATAGTGACTGACTTTCTTTGAAATTCATAAAGGGCTCACAGCTACCCTAGGAGACAAGCCTACTAGAGAAGTAGGAAGGCATAATAACAGCTTTGACTCAAGAAGACCTAGGTTTAAATCCTGACTTAAATTTCTTTTTTGACCCAAGGTGGTTGTGAGCATTTAGTGAACGTTTCTTGACAAAAAGGTCTATATTATCCTTAAAAAAAACCTCTGTAATCCCAGTGCCTAGCACAATACATTATACAGTAAAGGAACTTATAGTTTGTTTAGTTTAATTGTAGGAGATCAGTTTGAATCTCTCTTGATTACAGGGTATACCCAGGCAAATTCTTTTAAAACCTAAAATCAATTTGTTTCTAATGATTTGTTTATTTTGGAAGGAAAATTAAGTAGATTTGTAGAATTGTTTGTTTGGAGTTGTAAAGGTGAACCATGTATATTTTTATACTGTAATGGCATACGAAGTTTTTATTCTTTTCCTAGTTATCTTAGTTATCTTACAGAATATCAGCTCTGGTAGTAATTAGAATATGACTTTTTCTCATCTGTAGAAAGGGCTTACAACAGAGGTCTCAAGCTCGTAGCAAGCAGCCAGCAAAATTCTGAGTGCTACTTAAAATATAATTAGGAAATGCTTAATAAAAAACACAGCATAGATAATATTAATTTGTAGTTTTCTAAGTCAACATGTAGCTCACAGGGATACAGTTCTATTTGAGTTTGACATCACTGTCTTAGATGACTCTAGGAGGATCCCTCTACCTATTATTTTTTTCTCTTCTCATCCTATCTAGTAGACACACTTTCTCATTTTTGGTGCTTGGTAATCCTCTAATACATAGTAGTTTATCTCTTCTTGATATAATTATTCAATACTTCAGTTAAATTCAATATCAAACTTCTGTCAAAACACAATCCATACCCATAAGGAGCCTATAGCATAGGGTAGAGGAGATAATGTTGCTTTTCAGTCATTTCTAACTCTTCATGACTCTGTATAAGATTTTCTTGGCAAAGATACTGAAGTGGTTGCCATTTCCTTTTTCAGTGGATCCTTTTTGCCAGTTAAGAGTTTAAATCACTTGCTCAATCATACAGTTAGTAAGTGTCTGTCTGAGATCAGATTTGAACTCAGGTCTTCCTGACTCCAAGCCCAGTGCTCTATCCACTGAGCCATCTAAATTATATATACACAAATAACTAATCCAAATTAAAATCCTTTAATACATAGAAAAGGTCTAAACAAATTGTTGTGAGAGACTAGAAGAAGGGTGACTCACAATTGGTGATATCCAGAACAATTTCATAAAGTAGGGACCAAGACCTACCTATGCCATGAAAGAAAGGTAGAGTTTCAATAGGCAGAGATAATGACATGGAGAGTGCATTCAGGCACAAACAATGGCTTGTTAAAAGACCCAGAGGTAGAAAGTGGCCAAATAAGATTGGGAAATTGTAATAGACCAGTGTGGATGGGAGTAGAGTGTGTAAAAAAGAGTGGTGTAAATATAATCAGATTGCAGAGGACCTTGAGTGATAGGTTACAAATAGATGACACATAGTTTCTGAAGGTGTTCAAGCAGTGGAATCAAATGATCACACCTGTGTTAGGATTCTTATCTCTCATAATACTTTGGAAGTTGCATTATAGATACAGTAGAACTAGGTATTAATGGAGGCAAAGAGATCAATTCAGAAGCTCTTCAAATAGTGCAGGCAAGGGATGATGAGAACCCAAAATGGTCTGGTCGAAGTTGGGGAGTGAAATTATTCTAAGAGGTACATATACTGGTAGTCAAATTGATGGGACCTGGCACCTAATTAGCTATAGAGGGTAAGAAAGAACAAAGTATCAAAGATAGTACTGAGATTTTGAGCCTGGCAGATTTTAAGCCATTGATAGAAAAGCTTAAATGTGATTTTGAGGAAAAAAAGATAAGCAGCATTGGGTATTCAAAATCTAGAGTCCTGATGGGATTATAAGGATGAAATATTCAGTTGGTAGTTGGACATGCAGGGCTAGAATTTTGGAAGAGGGAGAGAACTTGGCTTGTTAGTTGTCTGCATAGAACCAATAATTGAAGCCTTGACAACAGATAATAGTTGTAAGAGGAAGAATCTCAAGAAAAAATAAAAGAGGTTCAAGAACGAACTCTTGGGGGAAATGCCCACTTTTGAGAGATGGAAAGAAGATGGCAAACTAGTTGAGGAGAAAATGGAAAGATAAGGAGAAAATCTAGAAACTTCAGTGTCATGGAAACCAAAGGCAGACAGAGTACCAGAAAGGAAGGAATTGGCAGTGTTCAGAAGGATGAGCAACGATAATGACCATTAATTTAGGGACTAATTAATTGGTGACTAGAGAAAAAAGTTTCAGGAAGGTGGTAGTTATTGAAGGTACATTGCAAAAAGTTGAAGAATGAATAGGAAGAAATGAATTTGGCTCTTAAGAGCCCAGCCTATTCTGGTGCTGTACTGTATGAGTCTCCTCAACAAAAACCATATTTTTAGATGTTTCAAATATAGACTTTTTTCTTTTACTAATAACAATTCACATTTATAGAGCACTATTGATTGTGCTAAGCACTTTTACCAGACAGGGTGTGTATGATCATTCCCATTTCCAATCTAATAAACATTTCTTATGCACCTACCCTGTCAGGAACTCAGTCAAGCACTAGGGATACAACTGATAAAAAAGAAAGAGAGACCTCCAGGAGCTTACTTTCTAATGGGGCAGGTGGTAGAGATAACATAAAAAAGGAGGCAGGAAAGGGGACAGGGGAAGCCAGGGATTGAACTAAATGATATGTGCAGTTCTTTCTATCTCTTAATCCTATTTTTTTCTAAAGCATAAATCTGTCCATTTAATCCCCTTTTCCCCTCAACAAACTCCAGTGGCTTCTTATACCCTACAGGATTAAACATAAAATCCTATGCATAGAAATATTTTGTTTGCATGGGCAAATGCTTGCTGTTGCCCAAACTTAACATTTTTTATCTATCTCCATGCTTTGCCCTGTCTCTCATGTCTAGAATATACTTCCTCCTTATCTCTTCCTTTTGGACTCTTCAGTACCCTTTAGTACTCAATTTGAGTGCTACCTTCTCCAAAATACCTTTCTTGTTCTCCTTACTATGATTTCTCCTCTCTTCCCCTCTCCTCCCCTCCCCTGTCATATCCTCTTTTCTTGACTTTATCTCTCTCTCTCCCTCTCTCTTTTATTCCCTCATCCCCTCTCTACGATTTAGAACTGGGACCTTGCGTTTTATTACATCATATTTTGTTGTTGTTTTTCATTGGACCTGTGATTACATTGGCTTAGGGAATTCCATGTGAGGAAATGCTTCCTACTAATGCAGAGTCACAGTTATTTGCAAGAATCTTAAAGAGTGTTTAGGTATTGAGAGCTTCTATGACTTCCTCAGAGTCATAAAGTGAAGATATGAAGTATGCGTGTCTGAGGTAGAATGTGAACTCGGGTCTTTTTAACTCAGAGACTGGCTCTCTATCTGCTATGCCAGGATGATGCTCTTATTCCATGTTGGTACCCTACCTTTTTAAAGCAGTTAGGTAAAACTTAGTTTCTTCTGTAATATATCAGCTTGATTTTCATTGGAGAAATATTTTAGAGTACTAACACTACCATTAATGTTTACAGATGATCTAAAACTAGGTAATCTTTAGCACTTCGGCTCTCTCCCCTTCTCTGCCAAGGCAAAAGCAGAATGCAGCTGCACAGGACTGAGGGCCATTTGTACTTTGTTGTCATTTAATGGGTAGCATGGTCAAAGAATTTATCGCCTTGTGGCCAAGTCTATGGATCATTCTCAGGTTTATCACTGGGGATGTAGTTGAAGCTTTTCCAGTTAGGTAGACCCTGTCAGGACTTACAGGCAACTGGCATAGACTTAGAAAACCCAAATCATCTCCATGCTACAATGAGGTGTTAGATTAAGGCAGTGTTGGATCTAAAGGACACTTCTGGGTTCCTATTTTTCTCCTACTGTTTTTTACTACCAACTCTGGGCTTACAGACTAAAAGGAATTCTTAAAAGGGAAAAATAGGTGGCTCAGTGGATTGAGAGCCAGGCCCAAAGATGGGAGGTCCTGGGTTCAAATTTGGCTTCAGATACTTCCTAGCTGTGTGACCCTGGGCAAGTCACTAACCCCCATTGCTAGCCTATACTTCTATTCTTCCTCAAAACCAATGCACAGTATTGATTCTAAGACAGAAGGTTAGGGTTTTAATAAGGAAAAAAGCAGAAATAATAAGGTCAGAAAAGTCAGAATTTAAATACTACTTTTGTGCAATAGTTTCCAAGGACCTGGGCAGTGTTTTTGTTTTAAGTTTGCTAAGAATTGACCTCAGAATCCTTAAGAAGTGCCCTTATAAATGTTAGCTTGCATGTCTTTGTTTATCTGGTAGAAATGGGAAGAGGTATTTTTAAGATTGAGATGTGTCTGGCCAATCGTTTTAAAGCTAGAAGGAACTTTAGCAGCCATTGAGTACAGCAACCCCCTCGTTTTACAGATGAGCAGGTGGAAGTCTGGAGCACTTAAAAGACTTGTCAAGGGTCACAAAGGAAGTGACTGAATTGGGATTTGTATCTAGCACCTCTTAGTAGTTTCAAATCTACCTCTTACCACTTTACCACAGTGCATTTTAAAGCTTCAAACAAAATACTTCATTTCTCTGTACCTCTAATGCATTTCCCTCAAATTCCCTCTCTATCCTCATTCTAAAAAAAGTCTATGTCTACTTGGCTTTTTTCCTAGTCTTTTGACAGTTAATTATATGTTGTCCATTGTCTAGATTTTGGTGCGTTCTCTTAGCATCGTCTTTGTTATATAAAAATTAGAGAAAGGAAAGAAAAGGACGTTGAATGCTATGACTGATGCTAAATAGGGTCTAAAATCATCATCATCATCATCATCATCATCATCATCATCATCATCATCATCATTGCTTCATGACTTAGCTTAACAGGATGTTTAAAGTGAAAAACATTTTCCCCAAGAGGCACATCTGAGGTGTTTTCTTCCTTTGAATGAATTAGATGAAACTGCTTTTTTTCCCCTCCATTTATTCCTTAGGGAAACTGGCCAAGGCTAGGAAGCAGGTCACTAAGTATAATACAGAATGGGAAGGTATATGCAAGCCCCAGTTACTTAAATATTCACTGAAATATTTAGGACTATCTGGGTAGACATACATTTATATATAGCTAGGACTAAATTAACATAATTTATAATAATGCGACCCATGAAGTAGTTATAATATTCTAATTCACACTCAATATTTCCAATGGGCTGGATCTAATTATAATATTTTGCATAATTATAACTTCAAACTGTGCGAATTCATGGAATTCATTATTCTTACTAATTGGGATTTAGCTGTGGTGGAAAAAAACTTACCTAGACACTGGCCTAAAAAAGAGGTACTTTTTTTTTTCAACCCTTACCTTCTGTATTAGAATTGGTTCTAAGGCATAAGAGTAGGAAGGGGTAGGTAATCAGGGTTAAATGACTTGCCCAGGGTCACACAGCTAGGAAAGCCTTCTGACTCTGGACCTGGTCCTCTAGCCACTGTGCCACCTAATTACCTCTAAAATAAATTCTTAATCTGAGGTCTATAAAATTGCTTTCTTAGAAATATTTTGATAACTGTATTTCAATATAATTGGTTTCCTTTTTAAACCTATGTATTCTATTTCATGCATTTAAAAAAACATATCTTGAGATCAATGGGTATATGAATGGGGTTTTGGCTTTAAAAGAACACTATTAAAATATGAATAATATGGAAATAGTTTTTGAACAGTGATACATGTATAACCCAGTGGAATTACTTGTCAGCTCTGGGATGGAGGAAGGAAAAGGGGAGGGAAATAACATAAATCTTGTAACCATGGAAAGATATTCTAAATAAGTAAATAAATTTAATTAAAATAAATAAAATAAAAAACATATCTTGAGACAGAGGTCCATAATCTACCAGATTCCAAGGAGATCTAGGACACAAAAAAGTAAAGAAGGCTTTGACCTAAACTATTAAGCTAAGGAAATACTTGCATATTTTTGAAGGTTCAGAAGGAAAATTTCGTGTTAGAGATACTATGAACATGGTGCAAGAATAGTTTTGAATCAGTTCTTCTGCATTGTTTGTCATGATATTAATAACCTGGACATGAGCAAAATTTGTATAAATGCTATAATAATGAAAACAATAAAGGTAATATATAGCACTTATATTTGTTATACTATGTGATACATGCTTTATAAATATTTCATTTTATCCTCACAACCAACCCTGGAAGGGAAGTGCTGTAATTATCCCAATTTTATAGTTGAAGAAACAATGATACAAAAGTTAAGTGATTTTCCCAAGATTGCACAGCTAGTAAATATTTGAAACAGGAATTGAATGCAAATCTTTCTGACTTAAGATCCAACACTCTATTTACCCATTGTGCTACCTCAGTGGTGCTAAAAAACCCATAATAATAATCATAGCTACGATTTATATTTATATAGTGTTTTAATGTTTACAAAGAACTTCACAAACATAACTGTTATCTCATTATTAATAACTTATTTATGCCTCTATATGTGTGTGTATATGTGCATGTGTGAAATCTTTTTTTTCCGTTACAAAAATCCTGTGGGGGTAGATACCACAAGTATCATAATCCTCATTTTACAGATGTGGAAAGAGAAGCCTCAGAGTGATTTGTCCAATGCCACACCATTATTAAACCCTGATCCCAAAATCTGAAACCAAATCTTCTGACTTTTCCTGCAGTTCTCTTCCTACAATTACATGAAAATTTTCCAATATGGTGGCTTTTGAAAAGAAGAGACAACACATATGTGTAGCCAGCACAGAATTGACCTTAAAGTAAGAAAGACCTCAGTTCAAGTCTTGCCTCTGACACATACTCCCTGAACAAGACATTGATCTCTCCATGCTCTAGGAAACTCTCTAAGAATATGTAAAGTGTTGAGAAGGTCCTGAACTGCCTTGATAGGAGTTCTCTCTTCCCAAAGTCCAGTCCATGAAACTTATGGTCATCCAAGCTTAAAGTTCTTTATTTAAAATCTATAATAAATTACTGTGCTTATATTTATTTAAAATCTATAATAAAGTACAGTCTAACAAATTACTTAGAAGTATCTATTGGTCAATATTAATTTTATAAGCAAACAAGTTTTGGTCAACTAATTAGGAAACTAGAAGACTCACAGAAAGCTCCTTTGTGTTGTGAATTTGACAAATTAAAAATATCATTTGGATGACCTATAGCTTTTTTGTGGGAATGTATCTATACATGTGATTTCATTGACATAGGGGACTCCCAGGTAAGAAAAATCTTACCTACTGTAGCAGATTGACAAGTGATCTGTGATTTATAACCTTAGAAAGTTGCCCAGAGCCACAGCAAGAATAAATGACTCACCCGTTGTCAGACAGTACATATCAATAACAGGACATTAACCAAAGTCTTCCTGACTCTAAAGCCACCTCATCATCCACCATATCTTGCCGCCTTGCTGCCTTTTTTACATTTTTTCCTTTTTGTAAAAATAGCTTTGTACCTCTGACAGTAATAGACACAGTCTCAGAGTTATGAATTTATTTTATTTCTGGTTCATGCAGCATCTATTTTTTTCCTTATAAATTGCCATCATCTCTCTTCTCACTGTGATGATGTTCTTTGGCAACATTAAAATTATTCCATCCTCATAAGCTTTGTTTGACAATGATTTTTTAAAAAGAATTACAATACTTTGGCAAGAGATTTTGACTTGGTTTTTATCTCATTACAGTAGAACTAGCTAATAAAAATAAAGCCTGTGTCTATGTGATGGTTCAAAACATTCAGCTGAAAAAAATGAACATTTTCAGGCCATCATGGAAAGTGTTTGATTTATTCCTTTATGTACTCTTTATTCATTCATCAATTTAAGAAATATTTATTGTCTATGCCATGAATAGCACCATGATAGTTATCAAGGGGAATATAAAAGAATCATAAGCCATTGTCTGCCATACTCCTTTTTGGAAGCTGTATTCTCGTTGGGGAGAGACAGCATATGAACACAAAACTGGGAAAAGGCCATGCAGTATAGCAAGGGATTAAGTATCAAACTAATGATACAGACAGTAAAAGCCAAATGAGTTTAGAGAAAGGAGATTAATATGAACTGGGGCATGTGCTCTTAATCTTTTTTGGATATTAGATGCCCTTTAAACTGATGAAGGCTATAGACTTCTATAAAATAATATCTTTAAATGCACATAATAAAATGCCTAAGATTATAAAGGAAACCAATTATAATGAAATATAATTACCAAAATATTTTTCAAAAGGTTCATACAGGAGCAGCTAGGTAGCACTATCTATTAAATATGGCCCCACATATTTCCTAACTGTGTAACCCTGGGCTAGTCACTTTATTCCAATTGCCTAGCTCTTGCCAATTGTAGTATATTGTAGTGGTGTAATATTATTGTGCTATAAGGAATGATGAACAGGATAATTTCAGAAAGAGCTGGAAAGACCTATGTGAACTGATGCAGAGTAAAATATGCAGAACCAGGAGGATATTCTGCACAGTAGCAGCAAAATTAGATGAAGATCCAATGTGATAGCCTTTGCCACTCTCAGCAAAACAATGATTCAGGATAATTCCAAGGGACTTATGACAAAGAATGCTATCCATTTCCAAAGAGTTGGAGTCAGAATGCAGATCAAATCATGCAATTTTTCACTTAAGTTTGTTTGAGTTATTGTTCTGAGGTTTTGGTTTTATAGATTATTCTCTTATAAAAATTAATAATATGATTTGCTTGATAATACATGCATAACCCAGATTGAATTGCCTGTCAGCTCTGGTAGAAGAGAGGAGAGAGAAGGGAGACAATTTAGATTATATAACTTTGGAAATTTTATGCAGAAATTTGTTATTACCTGCAATTTGTAAAAAAGTAAAATATCTTTTATAATAAAAAAGAAGCAAAATTTGAAAAAAATAATACCAGAGTAAAGGGGCCGGCAGATATCTCAGAGCATAGAGAGCCAGGCTCAGAGATGGGAGGTCCTGAATTCAAATTTGGCCTCAGACATTTACCTACTGGATGACCCTGGACAAGTCACTTAACCCCTATTGCCTAGCCTTTACCACGCTTCTGCCTTAGAACCAATACATGGTATAGATTCTGAGATGGAAGATAAGGATTATTAAAAAAAGAATACTGAGTATTCTATAAAGTTGTAGAGGTAGGATTTAAGCTGGATTTTGAAGAATGGATGTATGTTTCATCTACATAATAACAAACATGTAGAGAAATCATATTTCTTAGCATTTCAACTTCATTCAACCCAATAAATATTAAGCACCTACTACATATAAAATGTTGTGCACTAGGCTCTGGGGATATAAAGATAAAAATGAAATAACATGTGTTTTCAGGGATCTTGTATTCTACTAAAGAATATGACATATATATGTATGTATGTATAATACAAAGTAAAGAGTGAATGAGGCTTTTGAGAGATGAGACAAGAAATCTAGGAGCATTTGAGGAAAGAAAGAATGCTAAGGAGTGCCTGAGCTGGAGAATATATTTTTTGAGGTTTAATAATAGCTGAAATATTTTATGTGCATGAGAACAGAAAATATTTTAGGTAAAAGGAAAAGTACAATGTCAAATATAATTTATATACTTCCCACTCATGAAGCCAAGTTAAATGAGAAGGAAAGTAAGCATTTGGAAAGGCAAAGGTGAGGAGGGTAACTTCCAGACATTAAGGACAATAGATAAATGCATGGATTTAGGAGATGGCATTTTGATTTTGGAGAATACCAAATTTGTTTGGAAAATAGAGTATAACAAGAAGAAGAATATGAAATAAGGATAGAAAAATATCATGGAATTTGGTTGTAAAGAATCAATAATGTATTTTAACCTAGATGTTATTGGAAACCTCTAAAGAGTTTTAAGCAAAAGAGAAAGATAGTCAGACTTGATCCTTAAGAATATTTTTTGGCAATTATATTCAGAATGACCTAGGAAAAAAAAGCAAAACTGGATGCAGAGAGACCAGTTATTTGACTGTCCAAACTATCCAGGGAAGTATAGGTCAGGGCTTTACTTAAGGTGATAGTTATGTGAGTTATAATGTTATCTCATGTTTACATAGTACTTTCATTTTTCAAAGTGTTTTATGTTACTCATCTCATTTGATCCTCATGACAACCCCATGAGTTAGATACTATTGTTATCCCTGTTTTATAGATGAGGAAACCCAAGCATGAAAAGGTTGTGACTTGCCCAGGGTCACCCAGCATTTAAATGTTTGATGCATGACTTGAACCATGGCTATCCTAAGTCTGAATCCAGAGCTTAATCTATTACACAGTGAAAACGGAATGGGTGAAGAGATCTTGTGTAGTTAAAATTGATCAAATAAAAGGGAAATGATTGATTGTGGGGAGTAAAAGAGAGAAATGAATCACAAGTGTGCCCAAAATTATGAATCTGAATAATTTGGAGGATGGATTGATTAAATTTTCATCCATATGTTTTGTCATTATAAGGGATATAAATATACCTAAAACCCTGTGATGGACACATTGAAACTATAAGTAAAAACTTTCCTGTTATTCTATTCTGAAGAAATAATCCCATTTTGTAATATTCCTTTTTTTCTGATTTCTTAAGAATCACTCTGATTATATCCTATGGCATGACTTGTTATTAAACTTCAAGAGCAAGAAGTAGATAACTTATGCTGAATTTTGTATTTAACCAAAATATTTTCCATTCTCATGCTTATACAATTCTTGACCTATTATTAAACCTCATTTATTTCCTACATGTACAGATACTATTTTTAAAGACATTTTATTTGGTTGAATATAACATGAAGGCTTTTAAAGACTAACATTTGATAAATGTTATCTTCATTTTTTGATTCAGTTAAATAAATATGATATGATTTAGAGTTGAAAGGAACCTTGAAGTTATGTAGTACGAATCTTTCATTTTATAGATGAAGGAACTGAGAAGTCCAAAAGAGTCAATTATTCAATAAATATTCATTAGGTGCCTACTATTTCCAAACAATGTGATAAGGCAAAACACAACCCCTTTCACAAGGAGCATCCAATCTGATGCTCAAAGCCATATAACAACAACAATAACAACAATAATAATCATCATAATAAAAGATTTAAATAGCACATTTTGTCAGTCCTAGAAGGAATGGTCTATTATTGTTCCCACTTTACAATGAAGAAACTGAAGCAGACAATAGTTAAGCAATTTCCTAAGGATTACATAGCTAATAAAGATCTGAGGTCAAATTTGAATTCAGATCCCCTAGAACCCAGGCTCAGTGCTCTATGCACTGTGGCATCATCTAGCTGCCATATATAGGTGAGAAGAGCCAAAGTCTTTCAATTTCAAATTTGGGATATTTAGGATATTTGAATTAGGAGATTTAGGAAATATCTGATATTTCAGGCTATATCAAAGTCAACATGCTGCAGCAGAAAATTACACTGATTCTGGAGGCAGAGAACCCAAGTTCAAATCTTGATTCTGCCATTTACTACCAGTATGACTTTGCACAAGTCACTTAACATCCCTAGGCATCAGTTTCTTCTTCCATAAAGCAAGGCAGTTGGAGTAGTTGGCTTTAAAAGTCCCTATTCTAGATTGAGAACTAGGATACTATGACCATTATAATTGCCTATGCCAGAGGTGTTAAACTTGTAGCCCCCAGCTGCTAAAATTCCTGGGCACAGACCAGATTAAAATGTAATTGGAAAATGTTTAATAAATTAAAAGAAAATATAACAGATAGTATTAATTTGTGGTTTTCTAAGTCCATATGTGGCCCACAAGATCCATTTCCATTTGAGTTTGACACCATTGGCCTACATAACACTAACTTTTAGTCTCCTGGCTCAATAGAAATGAAATCCAAGCAAAGGACTTTGACAATGTGGCAGAGACAATACTTTCAGTTTTAATCGGAGAGCATAAATGCTCCAGCTTTATGTTGTTTCTCCCCTTTCTCCCAAATCAGCTTCTTAACTTTGCCTTGTAGAGGCAAAAGTAAATTAATAAATATCTATTGGCAACCTTATCCACGAGATAGTAAATATGAAAGACTTTGTGAATTAGGGAACAATGTCCTTAATTTGAATTTAAATGCTACCTCAAAACTGCTTGAACATAACCTCTGATTTTCCAGCTATAAAATGGGGATAAAAACCATATAAATATAAGTTATTACTAGTCAATACAAATAAAAAGAATTTGTTAACTTAGTTGAAGCTTGTTCTTGCATTTAAATGATAAAACTTTGGGATTCAGCAGTGGCATTTTATTATTATTATTATTTAAACTCTTGCCTTGTGTTTTCATATCAATTCTAAAACAGAAGAGTCTGGGCAATTGGGATTAAGTGACTTGCCCAGGGCCAGCTAGGAAGTATCTAAGGTTAGATTTGAACTCAGGTTCTCCTGACTCCATGCCTTGTACTCTATCCACTGTGCTATCTTCCCCATGCTATTCTTTAGAGGAAGGCACCACAAACAAAAGTTATTTTCACATGCCTGATTTGGAATCTCAGAACTGAAAGGACTTTAGGCATACCTAGTCTGTCCCTAGCCAAATGCACAAATTTCTTCTGTAAAATCCTGACCGGTGGTTTTAAAGCATATACACTTAAAATTTATCTCCTAAAAAAATAAATAGTCCTACAGTTCTAATTTTTTAAACATTGATGAGAAAAATGTTTGCTAAAGTACCTATGCTTAATTCAGTAAATATTTATCATTCTGCATGAAGCTCTTTGCTGTGCTGGAAGATATATTTATAACTGGATATATATATATATATATATATATATATATATATATATATATATATAATTCTTTTCCTGGTCTGTATCTGTAATGATGGTGATTGCCAGGGTTTTTCATTCATTCATTCATTTGTTTATTTTGAATAAAGGTAAGTTTCCTTTAAATCACAGTACAGTGCTGCTTCTTAGGTCATCAAAATGAAGCTTGCTCCTTCAAGGGGGGGGAAAAAAACCACCTCAATCTAGAAATGACATTTCAACCCTGGGCTTTGAAATGTAAACTTTAAATGTAAAATCATATAGTTTAGTTCTTATTTTAAAGGAGCTAAAATAAAACCAAATCCTGGCCCCCACCCCCTCTTGGCAGGCAAAATCTTTATAGTAACACGAGTGAAAAAAAAAACTGAAGGATGTGGCTTGCTCTGTTTGGATGATGCAGAATTGCTTTAAGCAGTAAGCTTACTGTNTATATATATATATATATTTCATTCTTTTCCTGGTCTGGATCTGTAATGATGGTGATTGCCAGGGTTTTTCATTCATTCATTCATTTGTTTATTTTGAATAAAGGTAAGTTTCCTTTAAATCACAGTACAGTGCTGCTTCTTAGGTCATCAAAATGAAGCTTGCTCCTTCAAGGGGGGGGAAAACCACCTCAATCTAGAAATGACATTTCAACCCTGGGCTTTGAAATGTAAACTTTAAATGTAAAATCATATAGTTTAGTTCTTATTTTAAAGGAGCTAAAATAAAACCAAATCCTGGCCCCCACCCCCTCTTGGCAGGCAAAATCTTTATAGTAACACGAGTGAAAAAAAAAAAAAACTGAAGGATGTGGCTTGCTCTGTTTGGATGATGCAGAATTGCTTTAAGCAGTAAGCTTACTGTTTTCAGACAGCATTAGCAGCATCAGCAATACAACTGTGTCAGCCTCCTGAATACTGGATGCTTGTCATCGTACAAGGGGAAATAATCTACTGTATTTAGGATTTGTTCATATGATAATGGCTTAAACAGATCCTGATGGACAGACCTGCTGTTTGATGCTTTCTTCACTAGCCCTGAAGATGCTGAGAGATAGAGATGGCTGTGATGTTCTTTTATAAGACAGGAAATGCAATCTTTGGGGGTTTCTGGAAATAGAAGGGTCATGCAGCCTGGAACCAGTGAGCCATGCCAATCTCTAAGTCATCAGGTATGACCTCATGGTTTATACTGATATTATTATAACGTAGGGTCTGTGTTTTTCTTTACCCAGTCTTGAGTCATTTAGAATGTATTAATCAATTTGATTGTCAGACTGCCCACAGGCTTTTACAGGAGGAATATTTATAGTAGGTCACAGAACCTAAACAATATACATATTTATAAATGTGGCTGGTATTCTAGCTCTTGTTGGGATGGGGGTGGGGTGGAAAGGAAGACAAAATTATTTTATTTGTGTTTATATACAGTTTGGGGGGAGATGCTATATAGATTTTTCCAGATCAAGCTTGGCTACAGACAAGCCGCATTAAAAAAATAGAATATCAACAACATAATGATAGGATCAAGGTGATAAAGATAAACCATAACTAATTATTTTCTGGTCATTGCAGAAGGAAAACTCATTATCTTAGAGTTCTTAAGTAGAGAGGTAGATCTTCCTTTGATTTGGTGACTAGGTATTTAAAAAGTAAAGATCCAAACAACCAAAGTTTGGTCACAATATTATTCTTTTTATCAATTTCTAGGGTATAATAATGCTGTTTTTCAAATGTAGATTGTAATAACTGAACTGTTTTAAAAGGTCTCAGACTTAATATGTAATTCAATTACCTTAAGGTACAAAAAAACCCCAAACAGACCCAATACCATTGCTTTTCATCAGATTTCTTGAAATACTGATGCTTTAGGGGCTGCTAATGTAGATACTTGCTGTGCCACTATTTTTAGATAAAAGCCGATTATAGACCTGTCTTCTAAAATTGAAGCTTTGTGATATTGTAGCTTGTCTAGGATTTTTAACCCAGAAGAGTCAAGATTTGCCTGCTTTCATGTGGAAACAGGGGAAAAACATTTAAATAGGTTTGTATAAATGATAGAACACTCACTGACACAGGAAAATAGTTCAGTTCAGTACTTCCATTTTGTTCTGAAACTCTGCTATTTATTTCAAACTGTTTTCACACGTGATACTGCTACACATGAAATTCATCTTCTTGTAGCAGATCCCCAAGGGTAAAATACTTGCATAAGATCCTATACATGCATTTGAAGCACAGATGCTTATAGTAAAGCATTTTGTTCCCTTTTCATATTACATATATTCTAGGTTTATTTTAGAACAGCTGCCTGAAGCCCCTTGACCCAGAAAAATCTTTATGAAGTAATAAGAAGCAGTGTTTTAGCATTTCTCTACAAAGTTTGAACTTTAGCAAAGGACTATGGAAGGATCTGAAGGCCTTAGACCAAACTGATTTATTTTAGGTGTTGATCTGGCCTTTTTAATTAAAAACACATTGGAAAAAAAGTCTACTTACTGATATTGGCAATAATTTATAGGTTATTCAGTCTGCTTATCCAGTTTATAATCTTATTAATAGGGAAGACTGCCATATCCTTAAGCTTGCTTAGTTTTGGAATAATTTGACTATACCTTTCAGTTGCTATAAAACCTGTTTAATCTGTTAGAATTTATTTGCAGTCTTTGCATGTATTAGTCACTATGAGTACATTCTGTTTCTTGGCATTGTTTTGAGATTCCTCTAAGTATTGGTTTCACAGCATTTTGTTGTTTTTCCCTGTCTATGACCTTCTAAAAAGATCTAAATTACTCAAGGTTCTTTATTCTCTTCCTTTGTTGGTAATTAAATGGGGTCTTACAGATTTGTAAGGTGAAGAGGACAATTATTTCAAAGTCCGTAGGAATATGGGAGACATTTAATGGCATTGGATCTGGCCATTGCCATTCCAAAGCACGTTAAATTGTAAAACTAAAGGCTGGCTAGAATGTAGCAGACATTTGAAAAGTAATCCTAACTTTTACCCCTTTGATACAAGATAACCTTGACCTTTCAATTGTACAGCCTTTGGAAGCCTTCCTAAAAAGGTAGGCCATGTTTAAATGGTCTCTAACTACAATGTACAATGTTTGGAACACATTTAAAATGTATTATAAAGATTTTCTGAAGATAATGGTACACAATGAATTATTTGGTTAATTCTCTGTTGTATAAAATAAAGATATTAATTCACAGGGTTCTTCTTCCTCCCCCAAACTCTCTCCCCTACACAATGGAAGACTGTTGGCATAGTTGAAAGATTTCTGGTTTGAGAATCAAAAGACCGGGGATTGAATTCAAGTTTGAAAATATACTAATTCTGATCCCTTAGACAAATCTCACCACATATCCAAATTTCAGTTTCCTCATCTGTAAAATGAGGTTTTTAAGCTAGATGACCTATCTCTAAGGTCCTCTCCACCACTAAAACTATAATCTTTTGAATATTTCACATATCCCTTTGTTCCACTGAAAAAATAATCAGATCAACTAGTCCCTTGTGAAGGCATACAAAATTTAGATTATAGTAGCAAGATTAGAAGAGTGCTATAGATTTAAAGTAAACAAGAAGTTGAGTCAAAGCCCCAAGCAAAAAACAGAGACATGTTCTACAACTATTTGTATTTTAAACTAGTTTTAGTTACAATGCCATTACAAGAGAAAAATAAGAAAAGATATACAGCCAGATGTTCAAAGTGAAAGTTAGTAGCATACAATGTCAGTTTTTTCCCCTCACTTGTAAACCTCTTGGCTTATATGCATATATTTATCAATGCTGTATAAATGCCTTCTTTTAAAAAAAAGAGAAACATTTTCTTTTGCATTAAAACCCTTCCTTATGGCAAAGGAAAGCATTTTAACAAATCAACTAGTATGCAACATTATGCACTCTTGCTCCTCTCTACTTTTCTGTAGATAAAAGAATATTTTTTTCATTTGTCCAATTGAGCAAAGATTGGGGTCTTTACAGTCTCTGAATTCAGTTGCCTTTTAGTGGTGTGTTTAATTTCAGTCCATACCTGTGTGGTTCTTTCAATCCTCCTTTCTTTGATCTGCACCAATTCATATGAATCTTAACCTACTTTGTAGAATCCCTCATATTTGTTATTTCTTATAGCGCAATAATATTCCTTTACATAATATGTACCATGGTTTGTTCAACTATTCCCCAACTGATAAGAATTCACTCCATTACTAGGTTGTTGTTGTTGTTGTTGTTGTTATCTTGGTCTTTATTTATGGAAACATGTGAATGGGTGAAACTTTAATTATTTATTTAATAACTTTGGTCAAATAACATGAAAAGTTTTCAATGTGAATGCCATGATATAGTTAATAATGATGAATCAACTAAATTTTTAAATGCTTTTATTTACTCAGGCTTAGTATTAGATCACTGATTTCATTCTACAGTTTTGATACCCATGAAACTTAGTTTTGATCCAAAAGAAATTATATCAGACATAAAACATAGCCTTTATTGAAAAAAGATGCTAATAAAAATGAAAATAGTGACTCACATTTTTCTCCCAGCTATTGAGGCTCATTTCCAGTCAATGTATCATTTACTGATATTAAATTATAGTGGGAAAAGATAGTAAGAATTTGTAGTTGGCTAAAAAAATTCAAACTGAAATATTTTTGTACCTCTTTTAGAATTAAGTACTATTATGATCCTGTCTGGTTTTTAAATTTTATTTTTATTCTCCAATATGTATTCAAAAATTCACAATTGTTGGGGTGTAAAATAATTTTCCTCTAGTTATATTTAGCCAGATGACATTTCTTAAAGACCTGATCTCATATTCAGGAATTATGGGAAACTGGGAGAGAAAAGTAGACATTTAAAGGTTGATGGAAGTTGTTAATAAAGGTATATATATCTGTTTCCATTAAAAACATTAATTTTGATTGGATTTGATTGGAGGGAACCTAAGCATCAAGGACTAGAACAAGTTTGGGAACTCTAGTCACTTGAACAAGGATGGATTTTTTTCTAGGACAGAGTCTCCTTGGCCATTTCTTCTTCTTATAAACCATCTCTCATATTTCTTCTTTCTTGCTCTTTGGTTACCAAACCAGTACCTAATCTAAATTGGAGTCAAGCCTATTTCAGCAGATAAGATCTTGTCTTGGTCATAGTGAATATACTGATTTCTATTGAAATGCTCTTTAAGGGTCTTCATTTTGTCTTCTGAAAACTCATTGTTTTTTAATAACCAAATGCCATTATATTGTCTCATATTTTGAAACTTATAAAGACTGGGGAGGAGAAAACTAAAAATAAAGGAATAAGTAAAAATGGAGGTGATAGCTCCACTGTAATCTTCCTTGCACATACCATAACTGGATTTTTTGTTTTTGTTTTTGTTTTTGTTTTTGTTTTGTACTGGGTACTTCCTTTTAGGAAGATCATTGATAAATAAAGCATTCCAAAGGTGGTTGTCTGAAATAGTGAAAGGTTTCAAGATCAGGCTCAGTTAAGGAACTAAAAATGTAGAGTCTAGAGGAAAAAAGACAAGAACTTTAAGTATTTTAAAGGTTTTCATAAAGGAGAGGGATAGACTTATTCTACTTGGCTCTATAGAGCAAAAGTAGGAGCAGTGAGTGGAAAATGAAAAAAGAAAGATTTAAATCTGATGTAAGGAAAACTTCTATTATGATACTAATCAAATAATACATCACTTAAAGGCATTATTGGGTGGAATGTAAGAATAGTGACCAATTCCATGTAAGTACAATTTGATACTGAAGTTAAAGAGCAAAATAAGAGGGTGACTGAGTGAATGAATGAATATATAAAATAATTGCAATAGTCTGATTATAATAACCAGTTATCATGTGTCTGTAAGGGTGGTGATAGATCAAAATATCTTATATTTTAGTTAAGAGATTTTCATGAATTTTGCCTTTCACATAATGTATTGGAAGACATATTTTTATATATTTGAAAGACATAAAGAAAGAAATAACTAATTCTTGATTCCTATTTGTAAGGGTTTAATATTTTATATCTCTGGCAATTAGAAATGTGAAAACATTTGCCTGCTTAAAATATCTGCCAGTGAACTCTTTGAGTATGTGTGAGTAATTTGATATTTGGATGATATTTAAATGCAGAAGTCCCTAATTTTGTGGCATCACTAGATCCAAATACTCTTTTGTTGAGCAATTTTCTCAACCTGAAGCTTTCCTCACTGGGGATGAGGACTCAAAGTAAATGGAAGCAGCTTAAGATTGTGAATCCAGGAGTTCCCAGATTCTTGGCTGACCATCTCTTCTTTGCTTACCTCTGGGAAAATAACATTATAAAGAATGTAGAAGGACATTGCCTGAATTGAAAATGCAGTCCCAAAGGTTTAATGCATTGGGGAACTTTGAAGCTGAAGGTCATATTGATGAGGCAGTCCTTGTGCTTCATGGACAGAGGAGAGGGTAAAAAGAGGAATGAATGATCCTTTATCTAAAAGTGGCATGACTCACCCTACCTACTGCCACCAAAAAATTATTTGTTCCTATTAGTTTCTCTCCAAATTCCTGTTACATATACCATAATCCTGAGCAGGTAACCTGATTTCTTTGTTTTTGAGATTAGCCTTAAGTAAAAGACAATCTAGTAAGCTTATCTTAATATGAGAAAAAAATTGGATCATTGTGATGAAGCTTTGAGAGGAAAAAAAGTCTCTCAAAGGCAAATGGAAGTTGTGATTTATTCTGAGTCATGAATGTCATTTGAATATTCAACAGAAATAAAAAATATAAATGATAAAGCTTTGATCTAAACCACTTGTGTGTGACTGTGTGTGAAACAGTGTAAACACCAGGGCAAATATGTTTTTGGCTAGACCTTTACATCACTTCACCTAAAGTATCACCTTAATCTTTTATTATGGGATGAGTGGAAGCCAGATATTATCCAAGTATAGATTACCTTCAGGCTTTGTGACAGCTGGGCTATGATTCTTGGTATATAATTCAGGACAGTGTCATCTGTGCATGGGAATTGTGAAGAGTTTTGCATTTAATGCCTTTACTTCACTATAACCATATCCTTATAATGGATGGAAGTAGGGAAACCTTTGGAATAACCCACAGGAGTTGGATTGAAAGGAGAAGAGAAGACAATTTCCTTGCCCCAGTGGTATGATTTAGCTTTGACTTTTTTTGGACATTAGTCTAGTTTAAGAATAATCTAATGCATTCATTTGAGCAGTGTAAGAATTTAGATCACAATGGTAAAGCCATTGACCTCTAAGAGCCAAAGAATTCCTTGGTTACAGGATACAATTTTGTACCATATACTGTAATGTTCCCCAGCTGAGGCAAATATTTTCTGGAGGTTAAAATTGATTGTTGGCCATAAGTTAATTATATCCATTAACATGAGATAATTAATTTTTAAAACTTTCTATATGGCAGGAATCATTAACACGAATCTAAGACATGCTATGCAACTTGGGAACTGTGGAGATAAGTTAGAATCTAGACTATTAGTACCTATATGTCATTTTCCCTAACTTCTTTATTTTATAGAAGGGACAACTGTGGCCCAGAAAATTAATGTGGGGGCTAGAACACACATATATCCAGATGTCCAGTCCAGGATTCTTTACAGTCTACCATGATGCCTCAGAACTGTTTAATCTTTGGATGTATTGGTGGATAGAAATATAAATGAAAGATTGTGAACGAGTGGGGAAAATGTACAATTTCAGAATGTATGAATAGCATTGCCTAGATTGTAGTGAGATAAAATGTTGGGTTGGCAAATCAAAAAGCCTTGATTATGATCCTATGTCTACTTCCAGGGCAACTCTTGACAATTCAATTAACTTCTTTTTATCTCAGTTTTCTCACCAGTGAATAGGAATAGGTAGTAGTACTTTCCTCTGAAGGATGTCATAAGGACTCAAAGTATCAAATATCAAACTGTGTGAAATATAAAAAAGACAACCAGAGTAAATTCATTTCAGGAAAAGCAGAAGTTTGAAACTCATGGGGGAATGGGTCTGCAGCAGCCTAATCACTTGCTTGAAATAATTTAGAAAAAAATTTATGCTTTGGTTGAATATTAGACTAAATTTGTTTCAGTTTCCTTATCTGTAAAAATGATAAGACTTGTGCTAGATCAGGAGTTCTTGACCTTTTTGTGTCATGGACCCTTTTGGCATTCCAGTGAACCATTCTCAGAATCATGATTTAAAAGCATAAAACAAAATATGTATGTTATGGTGGAATTCAATTGTATTGAAATAGAATTATCAAAGCATTAAAAAAACAAGTTTATAGATTCTAAGATAAGAACCCTTAGAGATAATCTTTTGGATCCCTTCGAAATCCAAAGACTTTTGATTTTTTAAAGGCACTTTCCAGCTGTAATAAATCTGATCCCATAATTCTAGTTCATAGAATCATATAAATTTAGACTTGAGAGAGACCTTAGTGTTCATCTAGTCAAACCTCTAATATAGAGAAGAAGAAGCTGATACCCAAAGAGTCTATGTCAATTGCCCAACATCACACAGTTGGTAGAGGAAGGATCTCTTGACTCTCTGATCAGCATTTTTCTGTTATTTATGTTGAATTGCCTCTTTGTTTCTCTGAATAAGAAGGTATTCTGTAGTAAAACATTTTTCTTAATACCAAAGAAGATAAAACAATAAAGGTAAGTACCCTCTGTGGATGAGCCATCATGTTCGGCTTTGACAGCATCCAAATGATCTAGTCAAAATCAAGGACAGGAACTGATGCTTCTACCTTTGCTTTAAGGCAAGCTTAACACAGTGACACCAGGATGAAATATATTTGATTTAATAGTGCAAAGGGAATAAATCAGGGCTCAGCATTTTATTTTGAAAGAGGCTTGTTGTGAATGTTACAAATATGGACCATTGTAGCTCACAACACCTAGACTTTGTTTTTTTGTTTTGATGTTTATTTTCACCAGGCTGATTTCTGATCAAAACCTCATGAAAATAAATTATACCATTGATTTTTATTGGATTTAATAGAATAAGAAAACCACAAAATTATACTTACATGAGACAAGTGAAACTCATTATATAAGAAGCACAGCAGACCGAACCCCCCTTACAAAATTGGATTTTTATTAACTACTAACTTCAATTTTGATAGAATATGTTTATTTCTGGTTTCTTTAGGGGATAATCTTGAAATACAGGTCTATCTTCTTTCATCTTACTCACCCTTTTTTGTACATCTTGTGAAAATTGACCTTCCCTTTAGCCAGCCTTTAAGAAACTCCAGGGAGAAATGTCTCCACATTGAGTTCATGCTATCCTCCATGGTTGCTAGACTATCTGAGCCAGTTAAAATAAATGCAAAAAACTCTTCTGAGATGAAGGAGAGGAGAGTTATAAAACATAATATATATTTATCTAAATGATTATTTGGTAGCTCATTTTATAGGCACTTTCCTGTTCAGCAACCACAGAAGATGAAGTATCTCTATGGCAGGGACCATTCTATATTTGTACAGATTTGTGTTCCCAGAATCTTGACAATGCCCTGCACACAGTGAGTATTTAATAGATGTTTGTTAGATTGAACCAACAAGCCAGTCAATCAGTACTCATATCAGTAATGCTGTTACTCTGCCTTGGCAATATGAATGAGGGAAGCAGGAGGGAACTGAATATAGACCAACATTCAATAGTAACTTCATTAAGTCTAGACAAGTGCCCTGGCTGAGAGAGGACTTTTTATGCCAGTAATACTGATCCCTCTTCTCCTTTCCACTTTTTCCAGAACAGGAGTGTCTTGAATTACAGGGAAGAAGAAACCATACTTGGTTGTCCTCAGGTAGATGGAATAAAATTTGTGGATAGACATTGTATTATGAAATTTATTTGATAAATCTACAAGGACTTATTAATCAATATATGTCATGTACTCTGATCAATACCACAGATATGAAGAAAAATAGAAATTACCCATGTGCCCAAGGAGCTTATATTCTAATGGGAGAGAAAACATGTGTGTATATATGTACATATATATATGTGTGTATATATAGTATGTATGATTATGTATAAAGTATACATGCACATATATATACAGAAATATTTTACTATGAGCATATGCCTCTCTCTCTTTATATATATATATAGTATATATGTATAAATGTGTATAAAAATATAAATAAATAGACACAGACATAGAAGATACATGCCAAGTAGAGGCAAAATAACCTTTCAGTGGAAGATATTAGTAGCTGAGGTGACTGGGAAAGACTTTTTGCCCTTCAAAATAGTGCTTGAGTTAAGTCTTGAGAGAAGCCAAGGATTCTGAGAAGCAAAAGTGAGGAGGGAAAACACAGGGGACAGCCAGCTAGTGCAAAGGCATGGAGATGATATATAGAGTTTCATGTGTGAGAAACAGCAAGTGGCTGGACGGTGGAATACAGAGAAAGTTGTATGTACCCCAGAAGCCTGAAATGATAGGAAGGGATCAGGTTATGAAGAATTTTAAATGCCCAGCAGGGATGTTTATATTTGGTTCTTGAAGTAATATAGAGACATTGGAGTTTATTGAGTTGGGAGCTGGCATGGTCAGACCCACACTTTGGGGAAAACACTTTGACACCCACTCAGTGATGGATGTATCTAGTAAGGTCTTGCTTCTTAAACTGCTTATCACTGACATGAAAAGGGGCTTAGGAGCATATGGAATGGTGGCTGGGTGGATGAAATACTGCCAAACATTTGGTGTGTTTGATGCCCCACCACTTGCTTCAGGGCAGTCTTGCCAAGAGCATCAAACCCTCCTAAAGTAAATCGTGTAAACAGTGTTCAGAATCAAGTGCCCTCCTTTATGTAAACAACATTTGTGAGTTTCTGATTCCTTAGACTATTTAGGTAGATAATAGAAAACAAAATAATTTCAGGAACGATAAGATAAAAATAATGCATAACACAATCCTACACTTACAGTGCCTAGCCCCTCTTCTGCCAGTGGCAAAGAATGCCAAGTTCTTTTTTCTTTTGCCCTCCAGTATTTGAAGAGAGTTGTTATGTTCCCTCAAAGTCTTCCCCTTTTGGAGCTAAACTTGCCCTATTCCTTCAATAGGTTTTTTTAAAGACAATTTTAAGTACCTTTGTCATTTTGGTTATCTACCTGTGCCTCAGTGTTTCTTAAAACATGTTGCCTCCATTGTTTTGCATATCGGTTTTCCATTAATGTTGTTTAAGATTGCCTCCTTGCCCTAACCCAGTTCCCCCAGTAGAATAGAGCAGAGGTTGAATGAAGTAGCTACATACATCTCATTGTTGACTCACTAAACCTGAAATTTACCAAAACGCCTAAGTCATGTTCACAAACTCTTCTGGCTAGCCACATCTTCCAGTTAATTTTCAACCCAAGTGCAGAACTTGACCTTTGTTCCTATTAATTTTGTCTTATGTTTGGCCTATTGTTCTTGTCTTCTGAGCTATTTTGAATCCTGATTTATAAAGAAGACCTTTATAAAGAAGACCTTTTTGTTTTCCTGAACATTTCTCACATTGTTCATCTTATTCAGGTCTTTGGCTTTCCATTCTGCATTCTTCCTTATTTTTTTATTTTTCACCACTCCTTGCCACATTAACCTCTTGAGATACCTCTGATTTTCCTTCCTCATTAGTATTATTCAAATTTGTATCATTGGAACTTAATTTTTTTAAAGTCTCTGACCCTGCTTGTTTTTATCTTCCCTTTCCTAATCTTTACCCATGAGCTCATACCTATCTTTTCTTTGCAGTTATTGTTGACTTTTGTTTTGGCCTCTCTGGGTAGGTGGTACAGTGGATACAAGACCAACCATGAAGAGTTTCTACATCCAAAAACTGTCAGTGACTCCCTTTTGTTCTAATTTAAAATTCAAATCCTTAGCCTTATTTTACATCATTCCTCTTCACAAACTCTAAGGTCCTGGCAGACTAGATTATCTGACTTTCCCTAAGCTTGTTATATGTTCTCCCCCTTCTGTTCATTCATACAGTTTCTTCCACATGCCTGTAATGTACTTCCTTCTTGTCTCTACCATATAAGATCCCTACCTTTCTTCAGGGTTCAGTTCAGGTACCACTTCTTCTGTGTAACTTTACCTGGTCTCTTTGCCCCTACCTCAGGTGACTATGTTCCTTATAAATTCCAAGAGCATGTTGTCTAGATCTCTCTTTTACTCCCATAACTCCCTCCTTTGTCTGTGTACAAGTACAATGTAAGACTCTGAGAGGAGTGGCAACCATTTTTAATTTTGAATTCTAAGGATCTAGTTCAGTGACTTGCACATGATAGGTTTTTAAAAAGTGTCTGTTTAAAATATAACAAAGAAATACAAATAGAGAAAAACAGAGAGAAATGAGAGTGGTTCAAGAAGTTCTGCATTTAGACAAATTACACTTTTTACAGTTCCCTGGGCTCTGTGTTTCAGAGTGTAGACAGATCTTGAGTTATATAAGTCCTTTACATGTGAACATTGAAGAGGAATGATCCTCATGGGTTATGACTAGCTGCCTACAATTGCTCCATTTCTCTCACTTTCCCTCCCTTTCTGTCTTGCTACTTCTATCTAGGACTTCCATCCCTTCCTTCTTCCCTTTCATCTTTACCCCTGGAGACTATACTGCTGCTTATGGTTTCTTCCCCTGGCTCCTCTGCTAACTGAAGTTTCTGATTTTACTTTTACTGTTTTTTTAACTTTACTTCCTCTTTCTGCCCTCTAAAGGGTCTTTGGTTGTAGTATATATGTGTGGGGTGATGTGAAATGGAACTTATTCCCCGATGAATGAGATGTGAAAGCCTTAAGACTTTTCTTGTCACAGATGGCAATTTTATTCAAGTTGTTCTTAATGCTATTCCTACTATACTGAATTTTGCTCTTTGGTTCTTGTCGTTCTCAATTCTATTTTTTCTTCCATGCGTAAAGATGAAATAACACATTTCCTTTGCATAATTAAATGAACCCAGTTTTGTCAGTAACACTCCCTCCCTAGATAGATAACTTAGAAAAGACTACCACTACGTTAATAAAATTACATAAGGGAGGAGAGCTACTTCTTCTTTCAATGAACATTCATGAGCATCTTCTAGTTGTAAAATAGTAGAAATTATTTTATGTAGTTTTAAGCCATATTCATTTTAGGCATTATGATAACACTGATAACTTAAAATAAGTAATGTGAATGACAAATATCTAGTACAAAATGCATTTAAGGAAATTAGAAGGGCTCTTTACTTGTTTTTTTTTCTTTATACAATGCATTTATAAGAAAGAATACAATCAGAAGTTAATTTGGAAAGCCTTTGCATTTGTAGTACAGTTTAATATATGTATATGTATGTATATACATATACATATATTAGATACTAAAAACAACCTATTCAATCCTCAGTTTCCTCATCTATAAAATGGAGATAATAATGCTTGTATTACTTATCTCACAGGGTGACTATGATGAATATAAAGTCTTATAAATTATAAAGCTCCCTAAAATACAAACTACTAGAATCATTTGGCTTAAACAAGTTAAAAAAGACTTGCCTATAGTTACACAACAACTAAGTGGAGAGGCAGAATTCAGACTTTTTACTCTAAGTCCAGTATTCTTCTTAATGTAACAAGCTATTTCTCTGGTTATAGACATATTTTTTGAATATTGCCATTAGGTCAAAGTTTTTACATTTCTTTTCTGAGATTGCATTATTTTCTGATCAATAATGAGGATGATTATAATGTGCTATGTGGAGTCTCCAGCAGCTCCTGGAATATCTGGGTGGGCAAACGCACTAGTCCAGAGAGAAAACCTTGCTGGCACCAGAGTCAGGGCATTGAACACAGACACAGGGAGATGGCTAAAGGAAAAATGCAGAGAGCATGCTAGATGCAGGGAAAACTCTCCATTTTGCCTCCCCTCCCTTCTCTCAAGGTTTTAGCCTCAGAACACATCAAGACAGACAGATCTATCCCATCCTGGCTTAATCCCATCAATAAGACAGATAAGAAGTCTGCAGAGGGCAAGGAAACTCCAACACCCCTTCCTCACAGACTGCAGAGAAAGTAGTTACAAACTACTATTACCAGCAGGGCAAGATCTTACATCAAAGCACATTAAAACCATCTGCTTAATTTAATCAGCCAGCAGAGCAGAGAAGTCACAGGAGGGAAAGAAAGAAAAAATATGAGTAAACAACAGAAAAAGAAAAAAGAAATTACAATTGACAGCTTCTTTCCAGGAAGTGAACTAAGAGTAAATGAAATAGAAGAACAAGGAACCCCAAGCAAAACCAAAGAAACTCAAAGGAACTGGACACAGGCTTTGGAAGATCTCAAAATTCAATTAACTCAAGAACTCAAAAAACAATTAAGAGAGGCTGAAGTCAATTGGAAAAAGGAAATACATGAACTAAAACAAGAAAGTAGTGTCTTGAAAGCCAAAATTGACCAGCTTGAAAATGAAACAAAGAAGGTGAAAGATGAACTACAAAGAAAATCAGACCAGAAGGAGGATGACCAAAAAAGCCAGGGATTAAATTCATTCTTTAATAATGAGGATGAGGTGATCCAATCAGATGATTCCTAAGGTCTCCTCAAGCTCTTGATTCTATGATAATTTCTTCATGGTAGAGCAGTGTGATCACTGGAATCTAATGTCTAGAGAGGCAGTGTGATACAGAGGAAAGACCATTAGCTCTGGAGGCAGAGGTTCTGGGTTCAGATTCTGCCCCTGGGCTTCACTATTATGTGACCTTGCGCAAGTCATTTAACTTCAGTTTCCTCAACTGTGAGATGATTAGGCTGAGCAACAGCCTGCCCAGCATACCTTTTGGCTCTTGATTTCTTATTCTCTGATGTCCTAGGTGTCCTTACTTCTATTCTGCTTATGTTCTTTTGTTTTGTGTGTCCCTCTAGGGAAATCTTATGTTGTCACATGTGTTTTAAATTATCTAAAATCTTGAGAACACAGAGTATGAAAGGTGGTGATTAATCTAGACAAGGGATAGCAAACACATAAGCCAGATTAAAATTTATTTGGGAAGTATTTAACAAAATGAGTAAAAATACAATAGAATAAAGAGGATCTCAGTATGTGATTTTTCTAAGTCAATATGGAGCTGCAGGGATCTTTATAAATGCATTAGTGACCTTCATTTCTATTTGAGTTTGACATCACCAATCTAGACCATGAAGTTGAATCTTTGATTATATGTTCTTAGACCTTTGCCATTTTCTTGAATGCCCATGCCAGTAGCAATGAACCCCTTCTATGGCTTGGAAGTGAGTAAGAGCAGGTATAAATATTAAGTCCTATTGGCTCTAAAGAGTAGGCTTTCATTTCAACTCAACCATTGAAAAAGAAGAAAAGAATGGGGCCCCAGGCAATGAAAATTCAAATTAAACAAAGATCATGAATTCTGGAGGGAACCTCATTCTGAAAGCAATATTAGGGGAAGTTAAACTCAGAAATCATGATCTCAGTATTGAAACTGGCTCAGGTCCAACCATTTCACTTGAACTAGGGTCACAGAGGAGAGAGAGATTTCAATTCTCTTAAAAGAACCCTAAAGAAGGAATCCATGAATTGCCCAATTCTAGATAAAGTCTGGAACAAAGATAGAAACAAATGGCACTATCCTTGCCATAATAGTAATGATGTAAGATATATTGCTTATATTTGTGAAAAAAATTATCTAGTGGATGACTTTTCATCCTAAGCCTGAGCTCTGATTTGGAAAACTATAAAAAGAGAAGGTGTAGGTAGTGTATACGAAGATCAGCATTGCTGTGGAGAGCATAGTGGGAAAGTCAGTAGTTACAATGAAAAATGCATTTTTTGGGGAAAATTTTATTTAATGAATCAATTTAAAGTATTTTTCCATGGTTACAAGATTCATATTCTTTCCTTCCCCTCCCTCCAGCCCCCTCCTGTAGCCAATGTGCAGTTCCATTGGGTTTTACATGTGTCATTGATCAAGACCTATTTCCATATTTTTGATGTTTGCACTAGGATGATCGTTTAGAGTCTATATCCCCAATCACATCCCCATTGTATCTTTAACAATATCTTTTAAGTAATTTCATCCTTACTAAGATGTCTCTGTGTCAGCCCAATGATCAGTGGTCAAGGATCCTGATTCAGAAAATCTGGATTTTGCCATGATTCTGTGGTTTGTAAAACTATATGACCTTGGGCAAATCACTTAACTTCTCTGATGCACAGTTTCCTACTCTGAAAAAAATGGAGTTACTAATTTTCTGCCAACTTCAAAAAGATATTTTTAAAATTTTGTTGATTCATTTTCTTTCAAAAAATATCATTACTACTTCCCAATGACTGATTCCCTGCCTCCTCCAATCCACATCTCACCCCTCTCCCCTAAAGCAAGTCCTCTCTTTTAATTAAAAAAAAGTAACACATTGGCCATTTTTGGATATTTATACTTTATTCTACTCCTACAACCTACCTCCTTTTTGCCAGGGATTGATTATTAGACTTCTGAAGTCATGATGGTCATTTCATTGATCAGAAAGTTTTTCCTTATCATTATTGTGGTTATTATGTAAATTATTCTCCTACTCCTGCTTACTTCATCCCTTCAAAAGGTAGTTAGAAGGATCAAACAGAATCATGCTTTACAAATCTGAAAGCTCTATATAAATGTTATCTAAAACTATCACTATCACTATTATTTCTAAATATGACCTAGCCAACCCTTTTCCTATTCAATTCTGGTCCCCAAAAGTTATCAATCTACAATTGCTGTTCAAGATATAAAAGAGGTCATAACATCCTAGATTTAGAATTAAACCTTTAATTATACAGAGGAAAGAGCTAAGATCCATAGAATTTGTGACTTGTGCAAGTCCCATGGTAAGTTAGTAGCAGAGCTGGGACTCTAACCAAAGTCCTCATATTAATGCAAACCCAGTGTTTCTTCCACTGCCCTAGGCTGTCTCAGTCCCATCTCAGTCTTCAAAGATCTCTTGGCATCTCATTTTATAACCTAAAAGATTAGCTGTCTATTGCCTAGATTTATGTTGTCCACAAATTTGATATGCATCATTAAAAATATCAAGAAAAGATCAGGGATCTGATGCATCTCTGAGTTCATTTAGATTTGCAGCAGCTTTTGTTTAAGTTGTTATACTCTTGCATATCAGTTGAATTACATACCAAAGATACATATTCATTCTCTACCCTCTTCTTCCAAATAAATGATAACTAGAGATTGTAATGCCATGGAAATAAAATCATAAAAAACAAAACTATATTCTCATTTTCTCAGTTCCTGTGAAGGAGGGTGGTAAATGATGCCTGTGCTATCCCCATTCATATGACAAGTAGTTTAGGGGAAGAAAGAAATCTGGAACGAAAATGAATTGCTTCTCTCTTGCTACCTATCTGCTCCAGAGTGGTATGGAAAAGTTAAAAGGATTATAAAATGCCTATTAACAGTTTAAATTTAATGTCCCCAAAGAGCCATGACATCACTAGGTAGTTGAAGAGAAAAAGGATTGTCTAGTTTCTGAGATAGTCAAATAAATTACTTTAAGTCAGTATCATTTGATTCCTAGTTATTTTCACACATCCATAGTGGACATAATGATATCCATAAGCAGTTCTAGAAGGTACAATTAAGAAGTGCATTTTTTCACATGAAAATTATATTATCCAACCTGCTGGCCTACATTAACTGCGATATATCATACTGTGTTCACTCAAGGACATTTCAAAGGACAGAACTAAGCAAGGAAACTAAGTGATTTCTCTGCTACAGCACTGGAGTATATCTGACTATAAAAAGACAGCTTGTTGAATCTTTTAACATAATCTTCTCCCAAGCATGTTGGGGGGGGCTAGAAAGATTTAGCTTGCTTATCATACTTTTCTATTTCTTGGACTCAATTTACATACGTACAAAGATGAATCTGAAATGCATGTACCAAAATATATTCAGAAAGAAGGCATGGCATGGATAAATGCTACCTAGAGCATAGAAAGTATTTAGATTGTGTGAAGTAGATGTGGCAAGTACTTTAAATGGGCTTGATGAAAATAGTGCTTAGTGTTTAAATAAGAGAAGATCATAGTTTCAGTACCATTTAAGAGTTTGAGGAAGACAAAAGGTGAAATATATTTTCAACTGAAATGAGAAGAAGAGAGCTCAATCCTGTTTCTAATCGAGGTGTTAGGAATAAACATTTCTGGAAATGTTTGGATATATTATAAAAAGTGTTCTTGGTAACCCAAATCAATCCTTATTATGTTGAGTTTCAGGCAGGTTAAGAAAGGGAAGTGACAAATTCAAAATATCTTTGAGCTGGACAGTTCATTTGTTCCACCATGCTTAAGAGACAAAAGAAAAAGTGAAATAGGCTTTGATTAAGTGCTTACTACATGCAAAGCACTGTGTGTAGTTCTGGGAATACAAAGTGAAGAGCAAGAAGTCCCAAAATGGATCTTATATAACACTTTGTTTTGTTCATTTCATATATGTATCTTTATATGTTATTATATATTACAGTTATCCATTTGTGAATCTTATTCCCCAATTAGTCTGTAAATTGCATGAGTAGGGACAGCAAGGGGGCACAGTGGATAGAGTATTGGGCCTGGAATTAAGAAGATTTGAATTCAAATACAGGCTCAGACACTAACTAGCTATGTGGTCCCAGATAAGTCACTTATCCTCACTTAAGCTTATTTTCCTCAACTGTAAAATGGGGATGAAAATAGCATCTACCTCACCTCAGAAGATCAAATGAGATAATATGTTCTTAGCACAATATCTGGCACATAGTAGGTATTATATAAATATTATATAGTTATTGTTATTATTAGCTGCTGTGATAATAAGTACTATGTCTTATTTGTACTTTGGATCTACCCCATTACCTAGCATAGCACTCTATATTTATTAGGATCATAATTTTAGAATGGGCACCTAAGTGGTATAATGGATGGAATGCTAGACCTGGAGTCAGGAAGACTCATCTTCTTAAGTTCAAATCCAGCCTCTGATACTAACTAGTTTTGTGACTCTGAGCAAGTCACTTAACTCTGTTTTTCTTAGTTTCCTTATCTGTAAATCATGTGGAGAAGGAAATAGCAAACCATTTCAGTGTCTTTGCAAAGAAAACCCCAAATAGGGCCATACAGAGTTGGACATGACTGAAACAAATGAACAACAGAAAATTTTTAGAGCTAGAAGGAAGGGGCCTTATAGGTTATTTAGTTGAAAATTCTTATTTTAAGTATCAGAAAACTGAGACTAAGAGAGATTGAATTGTTCAAAGTAACAGGAGGGAAGGGACAGGGAGAGGTTTGGAACCTAAGTCCCCAGGACTCCAAATGCAGTATTCTTTCTAATTCAACAGCAAGAACAGCACTCAGGTAACCTATCAGGAACATGATTCATACACTTTCTTTTCTAATCATTCAGTTCCTAGTCTAAATGACCCTTTTACAAACTATGAAGTGAACTTGGATGAACCATTAATTGAGATGTTTTGACATTGTGTACCTTGGACAGGTACAGCAGATGGCTAGTTATCCAGGCCCTGAATTGAACAGAAAAAAGGCTGGATTGCACTTGAAAAATTACATGGTAATGTTCATTGATTAGTTGTTCACTATGACAAAAACTTGGTTTTATTAACTCCAATATTTTTCTGGTCATGCTTTATGATTGTGAATCATCAAATATCTGTCTCCAAGGAATCAAAACCTCTCAGAGAAGAGTTGAATGATGAACATAACTAACTATGCATCTTTCTAACAATATTCAATGCCACTTTCAAAGTTCTTGCATTTACATAGTTTTTAAATTTCCCCCCAAAGCCTCCCCTTTTCCTAAGTTCCCTATTAATGTTGAGGGCCCCACTATCCTCCAAGTCATCCGAGTTTACCATCTTGTCATTGTTGACTCATCACTTTCACTCACACCATCCCTCCTCTCTATGTAATCTGTTGTCAGGGCTTGTAGCTTTTACCTACACTTTATCTAATGCCTAACAAAAATTCCTTCTGCTCTCTTCTGACATTGCCACCCCCTCATTTCATGCCTAAACTGTTGCAGTAGCCTCCTGGTTAGCGTGCCTGCCACAAGTCTTTCCCCACTCCAGACCATTCTCCACTCAGCTGTCAAAGTGATCTTCCTAAGGCACAGGACTGGTCAGGTCACTCCCTTAACACAGTAAACTCCAGTGACTTTCTATTATCTCTAGGATCAAATACAGGATCTCTGTTTGGCATTCAAAGCCCTTCAGAACATTACCTCCTCCTTTTCAGTCTTCTTACATGTTATATTCTCTCTCCTGTCCCCATGCCCCTGCTTCAATGTGTTCTCTGTAATCCAGTGGCACTGACTTTCTATCTATTTTTCAAGTAGGATGTTCCTTCTCTTAATTCAGAACATGTTCACTAGCTGCCCCCATTCCTGGAATGCTTTTCCTCCTCATCACTACTTCCCTACTTCCCTAACTTTCTTGAAATTCCAAATAAATTCCCAAATTCTACAGGAAGCCTTTCCCTATCCACCTTTGTTCTAGAAACTTTCCTCTGTTTATTAGCTCCAATTTGCCCTGTATACATATTGTTTGTATATGGTTGTTTGCATATTATCTTCCTCATTAGACAGTGAGCTCCTTGAGAGCAGGGACTCTTTTTGGGGGGTGCTTTCTTTGCTTCTATTAGACCATCTTTTGGATTAATAAGCATCCTTTTGGAAAAGGTAAAAAACCCTCTGGAAGGATCAGGAACTATAAACTTCACACATTAGAGGAAATTGGTTTAATCAAATTACTTTACTCCTAACATCTACTCTTGATGACTTAATCCAAAGAGTGAATGTTTTTGTTAAGTGTGAGGGGGAGATAGTGGAGAGCAGAGAACAGAGATTGTAAGGGCTTAGAGAAGAACTAAATGAGGTACCAAAGAGAGTGGCTAAGATAACATTTGAACTCTAGGCACTTGCAGGGAAAGGGAGAATGAGAAGATTGGAGAAATATGCAGAAATGGAGGAGGAGGAGAAGGAAATATGCATTTGTATACACATTACTACATGTCAGATGCTTTACAAATATTATCTCATTTGATCCCTATAACAATCCTGGGAGTAAGGCTGTTATTTATTTTTACAATTGAGAAAACTGAGGCAAAATGGTTCAATGACCTGCCCAGGGTCCCACAAATAGTAACTGTCTGAGATTGGATTTGAACTCATGTCTTTCTGACTCCAGTCCAGTGCTCTGTCTATTGTGACACCTAGCTGATAGCATGCTTACAAAAACAAATTCCCATTATTTAAAATTGTGCCTGGTAGGATGTTTTGCATGCAGTAAAGGAGAAGAAATCTTTTCCATCTTTCTCTTCCCTCCTCTAACCACATCCCTCTTTTATCAGTGTCTACTATATTTCAGTTTCATCACAGATGAAATGGGCTTCTGGCTGCTGGCCTGGAAACCTGACCTTCATCTAAAACACTATTTCTATGGAAAGAAAATGTTTTGACTTATAACAATTGAAATGCAAAAGAAATTTTGTAAGACAACTGGTTTCCATGGGGCACTTAATCTCTCTTTGCTTCAGTTTCATCATCTATAAAATGAAAGGATTAGACTAGATGGCTACTAAGGCCCCTTCAGCTCAAGCTTCTCTAATCTTGCCATGTAAAAGGAATTGTGCTAGGTTCTGGAACATCAAAGATCAGACAGAAGATAGTCCTTGCCCTCAAGGATCTCACAGTATATACATATGCACTAATTTGAAGAGGGAGAGAATGCTAACAACTCAATCATAAGTAAATACTTCTGAGAAAAGTAGTTAACACATGAATTAAGCCATAAAAGAACTTACAGTTTATAAGAAGTAAAAACGGAGAGAACTTATTCAGGCATGAAGAATGATAGCCTGAGCAAAGGCATGGAGGCCAGAATGATAGAATATTGAATCCAGGGAGCAGCAAGTGATAAAGTTTGGCTGGAATTTTGAGTGTATGAAAGGGAATAATGTGAAACGGGCCCAGAAAGATACATCAGAACCAGATTGTTAAGGTCTTTAGTAATGTAGCTAAAGAGTTTATGTTTTGTCTTAGAGGTAATGGGAAGTCATTAAAGTTTGTAAAGACAGAGAGTGACATTACCACACATAAGCTTGGTTTCAGTCTTAGCTTTGACACAAACAGTATGGTTATAGATAAGCCCCTTAAATATCTCTGCTCTCTAGTTTTCTCATCAACAAAATATGGAACTTAGACTGGTTGATTTCTGAGGTTCCTTTCACCTCCAATATTATAGGATAACCTGGGAATTCAGAAAAGGAAAAAATAGAACATAGAACATAGAAGCTTGATGTGTTATGGTGAAAAGATCTAATAATTGAGGCATAGCTAAAATTTGTATATCCCAGGATCACAGGGGAAGGAATTCCAGATAAGAGAAATAATATGAGCAAAGACAAAGAGCCCAGAACAAATATTGTATGTAAACTAAAATTTCATGTTGCAAAAGGAATACATTTTTCCCATGTGACATGGAAGGGTGTCCCTCACTTATAAAACTATATTCTTTTTATTTTAAAAGTCCTTACCTTTTGACTTAGAATCAATACTAAGTATTGATTCCAAGTTAGAAGAGTGGTAAGGGGTAGGTAATTGGAGTTAAGTGACTTCCCCAGGGTCACATAGGTAAGAAGAGTCTGAGGTCAGATTTGAACCTAAGACTTTCTGTCTCCAGGTCTGGCTCCCTATCCACTGAGCTACCTAGCAGCCCCCATAACTAAATTTTATTGAAGTGATATATATTTTACAGTTTTTAATAATAGTCCTAGAGAGTTTTATATATTATATCTTATCATATTATATATATTTATATACATTAGAGAATAAATTTATCCCAAGGACTGAATTTCGGAGGCAGATGACATGGGCAAAGTACTACCCATTTCTGTTTGCTCTTTTCATGAATGAAGGCTTTGGACTAGGTGATCTTTAAGGTTCTTTCCAGATAATAGATGCTATGATCCTAGCATTTCTTTAGAAATGGCATACAAAATAGAACTTTGTGTCCATGCAATCTAATCTTCTTCAAGGCCATTGTTAGAATTATGTGACATACATATAAATACACATCTGCATATATATATATATATTTACATATATGATATATATGCATCTGTGTAAATACACACATACACTAATGCATATATTTATTTTTCTTCTCTTTTTAACTTGAATGATTTTTTAAACTGTTAAAATATCTGATATTATCATAATCAAATTAGGCCAGTTACAAGGAGTGATCTTCAAGAGACAAAGATGAGAGTTAAAGGAGCATGTATGCTGGGAAAAGATATTTGCTTCACTTTGCATTGATAGATTGGCAAGCTAAAACATTTTACATGAAACTTTCTCAGTCTAAAGCTAATGTGTGGTTGCTAACCCAGGAGAAAAGACTTCATTAATTCTGCTTTTTGGAAAACTCCATTTTCCAATAATATTTTCTTCTGGATTGTTAAATTCTTGGAAAAATAATGTCCATCTTTCTTCTGACTTAAGCCTAGGTCTTTTCAATTAATAGATGGTAATCCAATCCATCTGCTGGCAAAATCACTACCTTTATTATTCAAGAAACATTTAATGTTTGTAAATGTAGAATATTCTTATTATAGTCAATTTATTATCCATTTTCCACTTTTTCCTTTGCCATATTAGAAAAAGCATGCCCTATAAATGAAAAATAGAGACATCTTTGAATAAAAGGCATGCAAATTTCACCAGAACTTTACTTTAGGTCTATCTTCTCTTCTGTAAGCTAAGACTACATAAAGCATGGCACAGAGGTGCTTAATAAATATTTGTTGGCTTCCCTATTGAATTGCATTTTTCAATTCCATTTCTATGGTTTGGGGGTAACAGAGTATCCCTATGAGTAATTTGGCAGCTAAAATATAACAGGTGCCTGATTATGTGGATTAACTTTCCAGAACTGGGAACAAGACCATGTTGTCTTTTTTTTTAACAAGACAGCAGCAATATCTTGGCTACTTGAACCATTTCCTCCATGCTCACATTTTAGCAGAATTGCTATCTTCTCTAAAAAAAATGTTATTTCACATTTACTTATTGGCCTTGTTTAATTCTATAGGAGAAAAAAACATCTTTGTGCAAAACAGTTTCTTTGAGGATACATGCTAGATTGGAATTCCCAGGGTGCCATTTTTCATGGTAAATCTGAATTGTAAGCTTTACTATTTAGATCATTGCTAACACAACATAAGAGACTACCCCTCTCCAACAATCCCATCCCAGACTCCCCATTCGCCAGACACCAAAAACCTGAACTCTAAAGATGAGAACAATCCTCTTCCCACATATCATACCACGAGAGGAAAAAAAAAAAAAGAAACCCTAGAATATGCCTCTTCTCTTTTCCAAAAGGTAACTCAGAGGGTATAAAACTTCATGCTCTTAACTCAGTGACTTCTAAAAAGCCCTGTCCATGGTCCTGAATCTATGTAAACTATTTGGAGAGCTGGCTTTCTTGTCAAAAGCCATTTGGAATATATAACTTTTCACGTTTCTTCCCTACCTCTATTCCATCTTTCAGTATTTTATTGAAATTTCCCTGAAAACAAGGATTTCCTTTCATTTAAATTAAGTGAAGACTAGAAGATCACTTATGTGAAATGTTGTAGATGAGATGCTTGTGTAGATACAGATTGAAATAGATTTTCTGAAGTCCTTTCCAATTCTGAATTTCTTTGATTCCAGGAAATGAATTGGAATCCAACAATGAAAAATAAGAGTTATGTTATGGAGATTGTTAGCCCCAATTATAACTATGGAATAACTGTAGAGGAAAGCTCAGTAAGACTCAGCTACATGCCCATAATCAACCTTTAAACATTCCACAAGAAGTCATGAAAGCTAAATCATCTTCTAAAAAGCCTTTGCTTTTGATCATTAGTTTCTTTGTTGAATTTGTATCTTTGTACATATATATTTCATCCACTAATCTAAAAGTCTAATTTCATAGCTGTAGTACAACTATAAATTTTGTGTTCTCTTACTACTTGGTTCATTTTTCTTCCTAAAGTACTAGCACTGCATAATCACATGGCATGGCATTTTGCATGTTTAAAATGACTGTTTAGGAATAAGAATAATGATACATCAAAACAGGTCACCCAAATGTTAGGATTTTTAGTTTGGTTGCATATATATTTCTGCCTCCTATTGTTATGAAAAATAATATTTATATGTTAAATATAATTCATTTCAAGTAGCAATGTTAAGCAAATCCTAAGTATTGCCTTTTTCCTCTTCCAGGTTTCCACTACTTTTCCACTACATAATTTTCCTTTTGTCAACATTTATGCTATTTCTATTTGGAAGAAAATGGATGATGGTGATAGGGTAGAAATATTCAACTATTATTCTACTTCTGTTTTCTTTTCCGAGGACCATGATCTTGTGACTGGATAAATAAAAAGCTAAAATAATTAAAGCTCAAATAATTATTGGGAAGTTGAAAACCAAGGAAGATAGTAACAGAACCTGTTTTTTTTTCAATGAGTTCAAGTCATCAGTCCAAGATGAACTGCACACAGGGCACTGAAAAAAACTAATGCATGTTATTGCAGAGTCATTACTAGTGACCTTTGAAAGATTGTGAAGAACAAGAGAAAAAGAATGGAAGTTGTTCTAATTTTGAAAAAAGAGAATAAAGTTTAACCACTATGCATACAAATATTCTAGTATACATTATTAAAGTAACATTTGGCAAGAACTTAGAGAAGTGGTGATTCAGTCCAATTCAATGAAGATTTAAGTATCCACTAAATACAAGGTACTATGTACTTTGGATGCTGGACTTAGAAATATGAAAAAGAATGTCTGATTTCAAGAATATTATATTCTCATAAGGATACAACATGTACAGAAATAACTAAATAAAAGATCGTTTGAAAAGAGAGAGCACTAAACTCTCATAGAGTCATAGAAGGTCATATACATAGTTATCTATTCTTTGTCAAAATATTTTATAAAATCTATCATGCCATCCTTATGGAAAGGATGCAGAGTTGTGAAGTTAGACAACACTACAGTTACATATTTCCATAACTAGTTGAAAGACTAAATCCAAAGAATAATCATTAATAATTTAATGTCAGCTTTAAGAAAGATTTGCTAGTGGAATGCCTTAGAACCCTGTGATATGTAGTATTAATTATTTTGATGAAGGTATAAATGCCACCCATATCAGACTTTCAAATGACACAAATCTTAAGGGAGATAGTTAAACTGATGGATGACATGATCCAAAGGAGTCTAGTGGCTAGAAGAATGGGCTAAATCTAATAAGATGAAATTTGACAGAGAAAAATGTGAAATCATATATTTAGAATGAAAAAAATTCTCATGTATGTGATGGGGAGGTGTGACTATACAATAATTCAAGTGAAAAAAGATTAGGAAGTTTTAGTGGATTACATATGAGTTAGTATCAACAATAAGTATTGGGCCCAGGACACAAGATGTAGCCATCTTATTGTACTATACCTAGTCACACAATAGCTAGATTCTTTTATTTAGTTTCTAATGCCATGTTTCAATGAAAAAACATAGAATATTGGGAAAAAATACTGAGTTTGGAGTCATAGATATTGCTCGGGTTCAGATCCCAGCTGTGCTGATGACTTTGTGTAAGTCATTTTACATTAATCCTCAGTTTTCTGTTCTGTAAAATAATATGATTTTGCTAGATAATTACTAAAACTCCTTCAAACTTCATCAGTGATGCTATGACAAACTGTAACACATTTAGAAGAAAGTAACTCAGTTGGTGAAGGAACTAGAGCCTAAAATACCTAAAGAACATCTAATGGTAATGAAAATAGGAAGAACAGTTATCTCAAATGTTGGAAATTTAAAATGTTGGATTTGAATATCTCAACATATAAACAGCTTATGTATTCTTTGGAACAAACCATACATGGTGAGCCAGTAGTAACAGTTATATGAGAAAAAAAGATGAACATTAATCAACCAGTCAATAAACATCTATTAAGTACCCACTAGGTAGAACACACTGTCCTAGGCTATAGGGACAAAAAGATAAAATTGAAATAGTATGTGCCCTAAAAGAGCTTATGAAGCATGCTCACAGAGATGTGACAGATTTAGGGTACAGAATGAGACATATATTTCAGTATTCAGTCATTGAATTAATTGGTTTTGCATGACTATGCATAGTTATAAGAAATTTAGTGAGTTTTTTTTTCTTTTTTCCACTGGAGTCAGGGAGTGAGAAGGAAAGAAAATAGATTTAAAAAATTTTAAACAGAATGGAGAAATTTTCTATAAATGTGAAATATCACATGTACTTTCAAGTAGGTTGATTATTACTAGATTTTACTATTACTAGTTTTATTTTACTGCTTTACTTTGTTAAAAAAGATCTCATAAGGTGGGAATAATCATAAATGTAAAAACAAAACACATCAATATAACAAAAACAAATTCAGAAATTAAATACATAAAATAAAGTTCATAGAATTGCAAAAAAAACAAAAAGTTAGTGAAAATAAAGATGTATTTTTCCTTCCAAAAAAGAGAGTTTACATCTAGTAGCATGTAAATATATAGATTTATAAAATTAATACAAAATAGATATGAGATGATTTTGAAAGAATACACTTGAGATGAGCCTTGAATTAAACTAGAGATTCTAAGAGGGGAAGAGAAGGAAAAAGGGAGGAAATTCCGTATGTGGGGAACATCAAGTACAAAGAAATGGAGAGGATAATTGGAACTTATATGAAAGAACATTTAGAAAGCTCTCTGACTCGATTGTAGCATTATGAAAAAAAGAGTAATACACACTAGGCCAGATAGTTATTGAAGGTTATTGAGTAATGGAATGATATGATTGTATATTGGGAAAATCATTTTGTCAGGTACATGGAGGAAGCATTGGAGTGAGGAGAGACTTGAGGCAGAACACAAATTAGAAAGGTTATTGCAATAGTTTTTTAGGCAAGAGGGATAAAGCTATAAATCTGGGTGGTGGCAGTGAAAGTAGAGAGAGAAGTGCTAATATGAGAGATGTAGTTACAAATGACATTTTACCAGTGATTGGATATGTGTGTGGAGTTGAGGATGTCACTGAAATTATGAACTTAAGAGACTAGGAAGTATTGTGGCAACACAACAGAAATAGGGAAATTCCAAAGCAGAGTAGGTTTGGGAGTGGCTGGAAAAGATAATGAGTTCTGTAGGGTAAGTTTGAGATGCCAATGCTTCATAAAGTATAAAATGTCTAATAGGACAATGGGGATACAAGATGGCAGCTCAGGGATAAGACTAGAATTGGATATGTAGAAAGAGTCATCCACATAGAGATGATAATGAAATCCATGAGAACATGGTTGCTAATGAGGTCCCTGAGAGAGACAGACAGGCAATAAGGCAGGCAAACAAAGACAGAGAGACAGGCACAGACAGAAATAGAGATGGAAAGAGTGCAGAGAGAAAAAAGAAATCCCTGAATGGAATGTTGGGATAAAACTGCAGGTAGGAAGTACAACACAGATGACAATTCAGAAAAGGACACTGAAATAAATAGTCAGGTAGGAAAAAGTGATATAGGCTCATTCTCACTAACACAATCAAATATAAATTCACATTGCAGTCTCTTTCCACTTAAAGGAAACATAATCTATAATGTTTTCAATGATTATAAATTACTATGAAATCTACAGAAGGCACTAGGCATTTAAAACTTTGCCAATATGATCTGGTTTTAAAAGTTTTTGACTTTGAGGTATATATAATAAGCCAACTTAATTATTTTGGCTTCCATACAATCATGTATTTTGTACAAATATCCTGTACTTTTAGAGAACCCCTTGTCTTGATTTGAGTTAGGGGAATCCTCCCCGACACTCAGTTATCAACATGGGGAGAATCTATTTGTTAGCAAGATTTAACATGTAGAAAACTATCTTGAGGGCAGCTAGGTGACTCAGTAGATAGAGAGCCAAGCTTGGAGATAAGAGGTCCTGGGTTCAAATCTGGCCTCAGATCCTTCTTAGCTATGTGACCCTGGGCAAGTTACTTAACCCCAATTGCTTAGCCCATACCACCCTTCTGCCATGGAACTGATAGTATCAAATCTAAAACAGAAGGTAAGGGTTTTTTTAACTGTCTTGAGCCTTATATATTGTTCATGAGATCATGGATGATGACTACATCATCAAGGGGACCAAATGACTTTGTTCAAATGTCCCATGTCTCATGTCCACAGATTGTATTTCAATCCCAGTAAGTCATTACATAAAAAAGCATGTCATGTTTCTCCAGGAAAGATGGGGAAAAGTGCATGAATATTACTATTATAGGAAAAATGAAAAGCTTATTTTGCTGAGAGTGGTCTAGTACTATATTTGCATATAGGCACATTTATTTTTCTCTTAGGTACAAGAAATAAGTGCTATTAAATAAGTTCAGTTGTTGCTTAAATAGCTTTGAACTAAGAAAAAATGTTAAGGAAGGAAGCAAATAATAATCACATATATATGTGCATATATGAATGTGTGTGCAAATATATACATAATATGTATGTATATGTTGTTTTAATGTTTAAAAGGATTATCTACATTATTTCATTTGCAACAATAAATCATTTGTTCTTTATACTTTATAAATACAAATTTTGTAATTGCATTAAGAGACTGCTGTGGGTGAGTCATATTGGAACATCCCTCCTTCTGACATCTGACATGGTTGCATGAATTAGCCTTCAGCATTCTGCCTGATAGCACCCTAGAGGATATGATTATATTCTGGTGTGACACATATTTGATTGTCTTCTATGAAAAAAAAAGAGATTTAATTTTCTATGAAAAGTTATCAAGATCAAACCTTGATGAAGCATGTGTTAATCCAGAAGCCAGAGTATATACTCTTGCTTCTTATGACATTAGTGGCAGAGGCAGTGGGGACAGGGGCAGAAGAATAGGGGAAAGGAAGATTCCAAACTATATAAAGCCTTCACAGACTTTGTTCTGTTATTTCTGTCACCCGGACCTTCAGTTTGATCGATGAAACCTGAAGAAATACTGTTGATGAGAAGAAAAAAGTAACCCCAGGAAATCCTTCCTTTATTTTCACATTCTCTCACTTGCACAAAATACCTGATTTCTGTCTTCTCTGATTCTAAACTACTGGTCTTGCTTCTGCCCAAATAGAACACATTACAAAAAAGGACAAAAAGACCACTAGTAACATAGCATGTTGTCCTTCACTGAATTTTGTTTTTGGTGACTGTGAAACACTATATGCACTCACCCTGGGGTCAAAACCATCTATAATCTTTCCCAAATCATCAGTTGAAAGCAATGATCTGTAAACAACATGCAACTCAAAGCCATTATCATGATTATTTTAATCAATTAAAAACATTTCAGATTTGCCAAACAGTTTACAGTATTTATTCTTATTCAATAGTATTGTGGATTAAACCTTTGATGCCTTAAAAAGAAGTATAATGGCTCAGTGGATAGCACCTGGCCTGGCATCTGGAGGTCCTGGGTTCAAATATGACCTCAGACACATCCTAGCTGTGTGACCCTGGGCAAGTTACATAACCCCAGTTGCCTACCCCTTACAGCTTTTCTGCCTTGGAACCAATACTCAGTATCTATTCTAAGACAAAAAATAGGGGTTTTTAAAAAAATAAGGAGCTTGGGGACAAATTTTAGCTATTGTCAGAGATAAGGGAGTTTAAGAAGGCAGAAAAAAGTATAAAGCATTGAGTTCTGGTTTTAACATTTACTAGCAGAGTTTGACTTTATAGACAAGTCACAAATCCTTAGTTTCTATTTCTTCATATAATAGACTTCTTCTTTCCTTCCTTCCTTCTTACTTTCTTCCCTTCCTTCCTTTCTCTCTTTTCATTTAAGATAATAATATATGTATTATATTAGTTATTGTGATGTTCAAGTGAGATATTGGTTATCGTGATGTTCAAGTGAGATAAAACATAGAAAGCATTTTAAAAATATGTAGGGCTATTTGAATCTGAGGTATCTTCTTTCTTTCTTTTTTTAATAATCCTTACCTTCCGTCCTGGAGTCAATACTGTGTATTGGCTCCAGGGCAGAAGAGTGGTAAGGGCCAGACAATGGGGGGTCAAGTGACTTGACCAGGGTCACACAGCTGGGAAGTATCTGAGACCAGATTTGAACCTAGGACCTCCCATCTCTAGGTCTGGCTCTCAATCCACTGAGCCACCCAGCTGCCCCCTCTTCTTTCTTTTTAAGTGCTGTTATAACACCCATTATTTGCTAACTAAAGAAGTACCTTGCCCAGATTGGTTGTGTCCATGTGATATCTTTTTTGACTAGCAGGGGACAGTATTTCAAGAGTTAAAGGCTGGAATCTGAAGCCTTGTTCCATTTAGTCTTGTTGAACACACTCCATTCCTTTATCTCTTTTTGGCCAAAGTGAGTACATATGATGGATACAGTACTAACAAAGTTAGAACTTTTAATGAATGCTTTTATCTGATAATTTTCTCCCAGAATCAAGAATCTCACATCCTATAGTCCAACAGTTTTCTGTCATTGGAAAATAATTGGGCAGCATTCATAAAGCCAATTGGAATTTTTTTTGAATCTTTTTATTTTTTAAAACATTTATTAATATTTATTTTAGAAAAGTTAACATGGTTACATGATTATGCTCTTACTTTCCCCTTCACCCCTCGACTTCCCCATCTCCCCTGGCTGATATGCATTTCCACTGGTTTTAACATGTGTCATTAATCAAGACCTATTTCCAAATTGTTGATAGTTGCATTGGTGTGGTACTTTCAATCCCCAATCATGTCCTCATCAACCCATGTATCCAAGCAGTTGATTTTCTTATGTGTTTCCTCTCCTGCAGTTCTTCCTCTGAATGTGGGTAGCGTTCTTTACTATACGTCCCTCAGAATAGTCCTGGGTCATTGCATTGCTGCTAGTACAGAAGTCCATTACATTCTATTTTACCACAGTATATCAGTCTCTGTGTACAATGTTCTTCTGGCTCTGCTCCTTTCACTCTGCATCAGTTCCTGGAGGTCTTTCCAATTCACATGGAATTCCTCCAGTTTATTATTCCTTTTAGCACAATAGTATTCCATCACCAGCATATACCACAATTTGTTCAGCCATTCCCCAATTGAAGGGCATGCCCTCATTTTCCAGTTTTTTGCCACCACGAAAAGCATGGCTATAAATATTTTCGTGCAAGTCTGTTTATCTATGATCTCTTTGGGCTACAATCCCAACAATGGTATGGCTGGACCAATTGGAAATTTAAAGAATCTTACTCCATTGTAGTAAGACCAGGGATGGCCCTAAGCAAAATTGTGAAATAGGTTATTTGTTTCCACTGCAACTTTATTCCCTTTTATGTTCAAGTTCCCCTCCCCACAACCCCATTTCAATTTTATGTTCTCCCAAAAGAGGAAGCCCTTAGGCCTTCCCCAGTCTGTTTAAGCGGTTTCTCCTCATCTCAATTTAGCATGATACCCAAGGTCCCATGTTTCAGGTCTTAGTTTTCTCCTTTCCTCTCAGCCCTTAGCAAAAATATTATAATTGTGTCTTACTTGTTCTTTCTGCCACTGACTCAGTGCCACTAGGTGACTAGTTCAGCTAATCTGATAAACTGGTTTTAGCTGAGGTGTTAACGGCTGATGACACTTCATTTGTCACTTCCATTCTCTATATATGTCATTTACATTTTAACTATCTTCAATGGGCTTTTATAATTAATTATTTTAAGAGGAGTGAAAAAGTGTGGGGACTTGAGATACCCTGCAGAGCAAATAAGGGAGATAATTTTAAGCAAGCAAATTCTTTCTTGGGGACCCTCAGGTCATATCACAAAGGAGTTGCCTATCTTGCCTGCTTGTAAGATCAGTCCTACTTCTAACAATAAATTGAAACTCTCAAAACACTCAACCTACTATCCAACTACCTCTTCATAAATATTGGGAGAAGTCAACTCTCACCCTACTGAGGAAAATCAAGGCCATATGATACACTTACTAAATATTTTTCCTCTCCACATCAAAATATCTTTGTCTTTCAAACAGAGGTTAAGTGGCATGCCTGTAACCATAGTGTCTAAGGCCAAATTCAAACTTAATTCTTCCTAACTCTAAGTCCAGCATTCTATCCAATGGAGCACTTAGTTACCATGATATTTTAACATGGTAAATTTAATTTGTACTTTTAAAAAGAAGTAAGAGATGTTCATGATTTCACATATAATCCTTTCTGTCATCATTGTTTCTTGTGTACTGAATATTCATATTTTTAAGCTTATTAAAAAGAATATAAAATAAAAAAGCACCTTTGTCTTTGCACATCTGTTTTCTCATTCTTTAATTGTTGAGCTTTTTTTTTCTTTAAGGCTGATATCTGGGATCAGCTTTTCTACCCAAGATCTTATTCTTGTGCTAACTCCCTAGGAATCTCACTCCCAGGAGTATCTTTCCCTTATACAGCTTCTTGAGTCTTTTATTTTATATTGTCCAGAACAAGTACCCTCCATCTTGTAGGAAAAACAATGGGAAAATAATCATTTGACCCAATGGCTTATATAGTTTTTCACAATTCAGTTCATCTTTTTTATTTGCTTACCACTGCAAGGCATTGTGCTAGATACTAAGGAGATATAAAAGGTATAAGGCATAATTCTAGCCCACATGAAACTTATAGAATAAAGCAGGATGTCTCTTCCATATCTTGAAAATCCCCATAAAAATCTTTGACTCTTCCCTGAGAAGTCTGAATTTTTTTATGGAGTGTTTACAGTATCTTGTAAAATTTAGATAAAGTATTTGGCTATAGGCTATATGAAGATCTACATTAACATTTTTGAGTATCGTCTGCTGGCTTTTGTGTTCCTTTTGCAAACTTTAACTTTTTAAAAAGCGTATACATTTATGATATTAAATGACAAAATATGTTGATGCTATACAATACTCTGTATATTTTCTGAGCTTCTAAATTTTTTTCAGTGTCATCTGCTGGCCTTCACATGCCATCTGTGTCTTCCACCAAACTCCCCAAATATTCCTATTTAATTTCTTATACCAACCTGCAATATATTACACTGCAATTGGGAAAATTGTGATATCAAAGGGAAACCTGAATGAATTTTCCCCTACCAGCAAACCTTGGTCTTATCTCAGTGAGGTCTAATTCAAATTTTAAGCTACCATGATTATCAGGATCCTACATTCCAGATCCCCTGTGATAAGAAGAATGAAGGATTTCTTTTGTTCCACTGTTGTGTACCAAATAGAGATAACAGAATTCATAAAACTAGGATGATTTTGGATCCACTAAAATTCGTATTATCTAATTTTAACTGAATCTTCATAGCATCTGGACAAAATTATCATTCCACTCTAATTGATTCTCCTTTTCTAACAATCATCACTCCAAACCTTTACCAACATCCCTTTTCCATGCACTTTCAGCTATAGATTTTGCCTTATAAGTAAGTGAAAAAAAAGGAGGCCATTCCTTAAGAGCTCTCCTCTCTACTTTTTAACTCACACCACTGATGCATCTTCTCCCATTATAGTTTCCCTCATTCTAACTTGGAAGATGTGACTCTACTCTTAGTCATGATAAATCCTTCTTCATGAACCCTTGATACCATCTGCTCATATCTGTTCTAAGACTGCTCCTACTGTCATCCTCACTCTGTTACCTTCACTTACCACTTCATCTTACCTCATTCTCTGTCTACTTATTCTTTCTCTGTGATAGACATACTAATGTCCCCTCAATATTAGAATCACTCATTTGATTCTACCATCCTATCTAGCTATCATCTATATCCCTCTTCTTTGTGGCTAAACTCTTTGGGAAAGCCATCCGCAATAAGTTTTTTTATTTCTTTTCTTCTCACTTGATTCAAAACCTTCTACACACTAGCTTCTTTCCAATGTTACCAATGATAACTTACTTGCTCGGTTTAATGGCTTTTTGTCAATCCTTTTTCTTCTTGACCTCTCTGTAGCATTTGATATTTTTGATCATCTTCTGCCTCTTCTCTAGGTTCAAATATCTCTGCTCTTTCATGACTACCTACCTCTTTTATTGCTCCGTTACAGTCTCTTTTGCCAAATCTTCATCTGGAATATATCCACTAATCATAAGAGTTTCTCAAAGCTCTGTCCTCTTGTCTTTTTGCCCCATATTATTTGGTTATCTTATAACCTCTCATGGGTTCAATTATCATCATCATTATGCAAATTATTCCCAGAACTGTAGCTAAACTCTCAAATCAAAAATGCCTTCCAGACATCTCATACTAGATATCCCTTAAGTGTCTCAAACTCAACATGTACAAAGTAGAATTCATTCACTTTCTTCTAAATCCTCCCCTCTTATGAATTTCCTTTCTAGCAATTAGGCATTACCATCCTTCCAGTAACCCAGACCCAAAGCCTTTGATTCACCCTCAACCCTTCCCTCTCACTAACCCCACATATCCAATCTGTTGCCAAATTTTATTGTTTCTATCTTTGTAACATATCTCACATATGTCCCCTTCTCTCCACTCACACAGTTACCATCTTACTTTAGTCCCCTACCAGCTCTTGTCTCAACTGTTGTAAGAGCTCTTTCTAAGTCATCTCTGCCTCAAATCTCCCATACTCTAATCCAGTGGTTCCCAAACTGTTTTGGCCTACCACTCCCTTTCCAGAAAAAAAATATTACTTAACGCCCCCTGGAAATTATGAAGCTATTTATTGAACTCAGAATAGAATGTAATACAAAAAAAGTGTGGCTATCACTGCCCCTCTGGATCGCTGCAACACCCACAATGGGGCAGTAGCGCCCACTTTGGGAATCACTGTTCTAATCCATCCTCTGCTCAGTTACTAAGGTGATTTTTCTAAAGCTTGCATCTGACTATGCCACATTCCATGCTCAGTAAGTTCTAGTAGCTTCCTATTAATGCTAAGATTAAATATAAGCTGTTTGGCATTTTGAGGAATTTATAACCTATCCCTTCCTACATTTCCAGTCTTCTTATATTTAAAATGCTACTACACACATTGTACATTCTGCCATACTAGCCTATTTGCTCTTCCTTTAACATGGACCTCCATCTTCTAACTATTCCTTTGTATTCTGACAAGGGATACAACTCACAAAGGTAGCCATAGTAGAGCAATAGGGGGATATATTCAAATTTGCCATCACAGAATAAAGGCAAAGTTTAACTGATTTAGGTTCATGGTTCTAGGATTTGATAAAGAAAAGGGAAGGAGTTGGGAGAGAAGGGCAGGTAATACACTGAGAAGATACCTGGAGAATGTAGTGAGAAAAATGAATTATTGCTGAGGCTTTCCTTAAATAGTGATAGAGTAGAGTTAATAACCAATCATCAGAATACATCCCAGGGCAGAAGTTTCTCCAGGAGAATATATATCTTTTGAATCTTCAGAGTTGCTTTCATCAGATTAAGAATGGTATGAACCTGTGTTTCTTAAATGGTCCTACTCTTAGCTATCAATTGACAGATAGGGTCAATTCAGCCTAAATGACTTTATTAGCTAAAGATACAATCACTTCCTCAGCCCAGAGTCAACAGTCAGTGAACCTGCTCAATCCTCTTTCCCCTCGGGGTTGGTCACCAAAATCACTATAATTATCGAAGAGTTCATTGGCATATTAAGACCTATTTTCCATTCTCCCATAGTTGGACACAAGACCATTTTTAGCACATTTCCTAACCCTATTCTTTTTTTTTGGAAAAAGGAAGAAATAAATATTTTCTTCCTCAGTTGGAAATAATTAGAGTAAATTTAGAAAGGAACTAGAAAACTTTAGTTTTTTTCATGATTTTTTGTTCTGTACAGTCAGAAAACTTATTAAGGAAATTCCTTAGAGTAAACCTGAATTTGATAATCATCTCCCCTTCACTTCATTTACTGCCTTGTGATCTGTTTACCCACCCAAGAATCTCCACCGTCATGCTTTTTTTAGCTACCTGTGAATCAAATTGCCTTAAGGTTCTCAAAACTGTACAAAATAGTCAGAATACTTCCCTTTAGGGTTTTTTGTTCTAAATTATGTGAAACATATCCTCATAGACACATCTAGATGCTTATGTTCAGGTGCTTTGCTCCAGACCATTCCTAGAACACTTTCTTTCCACATTTCTGTGTTGGATTCCCAATCTTTCTCAAAGACCCAGTTCTATCACTACCTCTTCCATGAAGTCTTCCCTGATTTCATCTTTCTCCTTAAATTCCTTGTTCCCTAATTCCATGTGAACTGGAACAACCTGAAGGAATTAATGCAGAGTGAAAGGAGCAGAACCAGGAGAACCTTATACACAGAGACTGATACACTGTGGCACAAGTGAATATAGTGAACTTCTCTACAAGCAGCAATGCAATGAACCAGGACAATTCTGAGGGACTTACAAGAAAGAATGCTAACCACATCCAGAGAAAGAACTGTGGGAGTAGAAACACAGAAGAAAAACAACTACTTGATTACATGGTTCAATGGAGATATGACTGAGGATGTAGTCTCTAAATGATCACCCTCGTGCAAATACTAATACTATGGATATAGGTCTTGATCAATGACACATGTAAAACCCAATGGAATTGCACATTGGCTACAAAAGGGGGTTAAGAGGAGGGGAGGGAAAGAACATGAATCATTTAACCATGAAAACATTTTCTTAATCAATTAAGTAAAAAATTAAAATTAAAAAAAATTCCTTCCTCCCTGCCTCTATCCTTTTCTTCCTTCCTTCCATCATTCCTCATTTCTCCCTAATTTCATTCCTTTGTTACTTTCTTTTTTCTTTACTTCCTTTTATTTTCTTGAGACTAGGTCTTCCTATCTTGCCCAGGCTAGAAGTACAGTGGCCATACTGATCAGAACAAAAACTAACCGTATTGATACTAGATTTAGTATAAATAGACAATCAATTTGATACACTGGAGCTCAAGTAATACACTAATCTCAGACTCCCAGTTTCTGACATAAGCCACTATGCCCGACTACTTAAATTTCTTAGAGAATTTTGTCTATGTGATGACTGTCCTCACATTCTCTATCTAATCACATACATGTTTGTACATATGCTATACCTTTCCCCACCACCCCTGGCCCATTAGGTGAAAAATACCTTGCAGCTAAGAATAATTTCATTGTTCATCTTTGCATCTCTAGTTCCTAGAGCAAAAAGACAATAAATGCTTATTGGATTGAATGCAAACAATCATCATTTATAATTTATCATTAAAACAATATACTTCATTTTGAAGCAAAATAATAAGTTGTAGTTCACTTCATGATAAGTACTAATTCTTTTCAATAGATTATGTTTCTTTTTTCATTTTTAGTAGCACTAGCATTTTCCAACCTCACCCTAACATTAGCAATTAATAGTACTAATGATTTTTATATTTTGCTTGCTTAGTTCAAAATGTCTTCTTGATGTAAAGATTGCATCTTAAAAATAAAAATGCATATGCACAACTAAATTGATGGGAAATTTAAAAAAAATGAATACTCTAACTGGTCCCCTCTATAGTCTATCTACTTCTAAATCATAAACTGCATAAAAGCAGTCACTATGACTTAGTTATCTTTGTATGTTCCCTAGGACCTAGCCCAATGATATAAGTTAATAGTTATTAATATTATTATTTATTATAATTCGAATCAATATACATAGTTATTAATATAATGTCTACTAATTTGCTTATTAATTCAAGTTCCCTTAGAATAGACTCAACTTAAAAAAATTTTGTCTTTAGCTTTATTGAAAATGTTCCATTTCTCCTGTGGGTATCTTCCTAAGCAATTTAGTTCCTGTATACTGGTTACGAATCATCGAATAAACTGCTCATATTAAAGTAGACTCATGGAAGTAAAATACGTTTTTAATGTCTGCAAAATTTTGAACTAGGTTTTTTTTTTCTCTATCACTCTGCAGAGAAATGATGAAGAAGCTGTTGTAGATAGAGGTGGAACTCGCTCAATCCTCAAAACACACTTTGAAAAGGAAGATTTGGAAGGTAAGGGCTTTCTTTCACTGAGAACACATTTGATTTGATTTCAGGATATTTTATCTTAGCCAGAAATGTTATGGTCATATATCTATTGTTTACTATTAGGACAAAATAATGGTAAAATGTTGTAGTACCTGGAATGAGGGAAGTAGTTGGGGAGGCAGAGAGCTTCATAGGTAAAAAGTTGTAAGGAGCTTTAAAGGACATTTAGAACAACTCCCTTATTTTACATAAGTGGAAAAGAGGCATAAAGCCCCTATATGACTTGCGCAAGGTCACAAAAATAGTACACAGCTGGGATTTGAACCCAGGTTTCCTGACTAGCCCCAGCTCTCTTTCCACTCCGCTTCACAAGGAAGAAATAGGTGGCAGCGGAATGGGTTGAGTCAAGGCCATTCATTGTCAAAGGAAGTTAGTAAGTGGAATTGGGGGGGGGTGAGGTAATCATACAGTCAATAATTAGTGACAATGTCCCCCTTAGCTCTTCAGTTAGAAAACATAAACCAAATGACTCAATCTGGATTTTCTATTAGATTAAACAGTATTAATATCACCACAACCCATTATCCATAAGACAAAACTATTCTTTCCCCTGTCCAATCTGAATTCACATTCCCTATTAGTGGGTGACAGTCTAAGGCTTGTTGAATTCTTATTCTCAAAGACAGGAAGAACCAGTAATAAAAATAGAAGTATTTTGGTTTTTTTTGCTATAGTCCTAAAGTAAAAGAAGTAGGCAAGAAGGCACCAAGAGGCCATATTCTCTACAATAAAGAGAAAAGAAGAAAGGGTCTTTGCAGTTCAAAAAAGGAACATGCTAAGTTGCAATGGAGACACAGACACAAGTCCTAGTGCATTTGCCACAAGAAGAAGAAAAGATGATTTGTTCATTTACCAATGGATGCAAATTGAAATTAAACAGAATGAGAAAACCTGAAGGGCTCAGTTGGGGCTTAAACCAATAGAAAGAGTAACCATATTATTGAGATTTACTAAAGTGTGGAATTATAAGTATTGATGTTCTAATAAACTATTTTGAAAGGAAATAAAAGACAAAGTTAATTTATCGGTTTTCCAAGCTTTCATACTTTTTTCCCTCCAGCTCATGCCAAATAAATAAATCTGCTAGCATTTGTTGGATACCACACTGGGTTTCACTGTGGTGCACAGAAACTACAGCAAATAGATTTGAGAAGGCCTCTTTTCCCCTTGATTTTGATCCATGGAATTTAATTCTACTGAATTAGAAAGAAAATCAAGGAAATTGTGTTAATTAGTGTTTTAGAATGGGGAAATAATCACCTAGAAAGAATTCCTGGTGCAGGGATTGCTGGATGAGTTAACCACTTCAGGGAATTAGTCACTTTTATAAGTGAACACTTACCAATAGAGCATCATTTCATAAATGACTATTGTAGTACATAAAGTGGTCCCTTAGTGAACTGAGGAGGAAGCTCCAAGGTGTTTAATACACTCCAGGCAATTAATTCATCATAATGGCTGCTAGTGAATGTTAGCTGTTTTACATTTGAAGGAAGGCAATAGGCATTTAAGCGCCTCCTAGGTGCCAGTCACTGTGCTAACCATTTAAAAAATATTACCTTATTTAATCTTCTGAATGACCCTGAAAGGTAGGTGCATTTATCATCCCTGTTTTATAGTTGAGGAAATTGAGGCAGGAAGGTTATGTAACTTGCCTAGGATCACATGGCAAGGAAGTATCTAAAGCTGGATTTGATCTCAAGTCTACCTGACTCCAGTCTTTGGTGACATGGATCAAGTCAACAAACATTTTTAAGCACTTTCTAAGTTCCAGGCAATATGCCAAACCCTGAGAATATAAATATAAGCAAAAAGACAGTGCCTGTCTTCAAGATGCTTACAGTCTAATGGGAATGAAGCTGAAAAGGAGTAGAGGGAAGAATGGGGCATGGTGGATAAAGAAGTCCAGAGAATCAGAAGTGAATATACCAAAGTGACTTCAGAACCATTTCCTTAAAATGGAGGTTCTAGACCCGTAAGAGGAGATGTCCTCAAGAGTGGAAGGATATTCAAGGATCAAAAGGTTCCTGGGTTCTGGCAGAGAGGGGGAAAGAAAGAGTGGAAGGAAGCAACCATTTGTTAATCACCTTCAGAAACTATCTTGTTGATCATAAAAAAGACTGAAGAATCAAGAGCCACACCCAGAAAAGAATAAATATTAGTGTCAGAGAACAAAATGATCATGAAGCTTAATCAAGTCATTGACCAGCATTGATATTCACCCTTCAGTATTCTGGATTCATCCTATTAGACTGCACATGTCTTGTCTAATATTAGAGGCTTTAGAAGGTGTTGTTGAGGAGGAAACGCTTAGAATATTCCAGAGGTGAAGTACAGTGTAAGCCAGTGTGATTTTCCAAAAGCAAGCTGACATTACAAAGTAGGTCAACTTTATCTTTTATGCCTCCTGCCTCTTGTTCTGGGCAGTGAGGTGGCACAGTGGATGTAATGCCAGCTTCTGGAGCCAGGAAGCCTCATTTCCTGAGTTTCATTCTGACACCAGACACTTACTAACTATGTGATTCTGAGCAAGTCATTTAACACTGTTTGCCTCAGTTTCCTTATCTGTAAAATGAGCTGGGGAAGGAAATAGCAAACCACTCCAGTATCTTTGCCAAGAAAACCCCAAATAGGGTCATGAAGAGTTGGGGCATGACTGGACAACCACTTGTTCTGTGCTCCTTTATGCTCTTTGTTCTCTTAACTCTTCTCTATTAAGTATATCACTTCTTTTCTTTCTAGAATGAGGTTCTTACACATTTTACTCCCTTTCTTCCCCCCACCAAAATTTCCTCTCTGATCTTTCATTTATACAAAAATGTTAATGATTAGTAATAACTTAAAGTATCCACCTTAAGGGAAAATAAGATAAAATTCTAAAAACGGGTTTTCAGAAATCAGTCAACATTTAAGTTGAGAATCTTTGTGAACATACACAATTTGTGGAATCTCTGAAGTCATACCACATAGTTTGTAATCCTATATTGTAAAACTCAGGGTCCACATGAACTGGATTCAGTCTTGGAGGCTTCTTTATAATAAAAACCTCTGACTTGTCCTTAATTCCACCTAGGGCTCAAACCTTAGAAGCATCTGAATTTTCCTTGTTTCTAGTTCTTCCCTATGAACCCTCAGTTTCTTCATAAACATCAAGCTAGCAAAATGAATAGGATTATAAAAAGAGGTTCATGCTAACTTCATGAGAGTATTTATTATCAGAGAAATATCACAGTGAGCACCAAGTCTTCTGCCTCAAGAATTTTTGTTGTTCAACCATTTTCAGGCACGTCCAAATCTCCATGATCCCTAAAGGGTATTTTTGGCAAAGATACTAGAGTGGATGACCATTTCCTTTTGCATATCATTTTCTAGATGAAGAAGCTATGGCAAACGGGGTTAAGTGATTTGCCCTTAGTGAATGCCTGAAGCCAGATTTGAACTCAGAAAGATTATTACTGACTCCAGGTCCAGCTCTTTAACCACTGAGTCCCTTAGCTACCTGTATCAGTCCTTAGGGACACCCAAACTCAATAGAAGATCTGTGTCAACCACTATTCACCATTCTTCTCATACCTGGCCAGCCATGATAGCTGGTCACTTGCAACACACATTTGAACCATGTTTTTTAGTCCCTTCCCTGCCTGCTTGCAAGATCTGTATTGACCAGTATCTTCTAGTATAAGTGACCACCCACATGGCATTACTACTTGCTAGTACAGGTAGTTTAGAACCATCGCTCCAGATAGGCTCCAAATATATGACCCGTTATTGAAACTTTGGGCTCATATATTCAAGTTCAAGTTCAGGTTCAAGGTTGATAACTCTTTTTGCCACTTTCTAAGAAATTTCCATGGGAACATCTCAATTAGAATCTTAATTATTTTTTTTCCTTTGGATATCCCATCCTCTTGGAAAGTTTTTCAGGTTAATAATATATGGGAACCAAGAATAGGTTTTATAGCCAGATTAGCAAAAAAAAAGTTATAAACTATTTCCTAGTCAATTCCCACTTTGACCCACTTCCTCCAGTGTTTCTAGTGCTTTCTTGAGGCTTCTCTGAGCCCAAGGATAATTTTTCATGGCTTAGCCCTTGTCACTAGGGAGAAGGAATAGAATAGTAACACTAAAAGAAAAGTGCATTATAAATTTCTTTGCTAACTAGGCTAGGATATCAGTCCCCTATGTGTTCTTTCCATTATTTTAATAAAATTTGCTCTATATCCCATGCCTTATGAAATTAGAATACCTGTAGGAAAACTGAATACCCCTATAAATGAACTAAAAATAAACAAAATTCATATGTTCCCAGGTAAACTTAAAGGGAGATGTTTAAAAATGAGTCACAGGGCTATTAAGAAGTCTTCAGGATTGAACCTGGACAATGTGAGCTGAGAGCTTCAGGAAGGAGGCACCATTTGCATGGTATACCTATATGAGAGGCCAGCCCTGAGCACTTATTATGCAGTCCTGTTCTTGATTCTGGTTCAAGGCTGGCCAAATGCCAGGGCTGTCCTAGTTTTGGTTTGATTTGGGAACCAATGAAGCATTTGCAGATCTCTGAACAGTTATCTACAGAGGACTTATCTTGGCCAAACACAGCAACCTTATGCAATAAGGATACAATAGAACTTCACTTCCCTGAACATTCCCCCTCTTATGTCCACATGGAAATACAGTGGTCAGAGGGGGAGGTTATGGTTATTTGTGTAGACTTTAGAAATCTGCTGAGTTGAGTGAGACTTTAATGCCTTTAGGTGACCAAGAAGCTCTGTCACAGGTGAGAAACAGGCAACCCCAGCTCTGGTGCACTTTGACGTTTGTTTTTTGGGTCCCAGTTTGCTTTGGAAAAACAACACCAAGCCAACCTCTACTACTGAAGAGCTAGTGGACATAGCAGTTGTATTTCTGCCCTTCATCATTTTTCTTTAGTAGTAAATGTCCTTGGCACACATTTAGCATTGCTTTGGAAATTTCAATGTGGTGTTCCATTTGCAAAAAATGCCAGTCTTGTTCATTCGTATTTCCAAGCCTTATAATTCTAGTGGACATATTGTTATAGGTTTTACAAATTCTTTGAATTCTAGGAAAAGTTTCCTAGTATCCTAGTTTCCTAGGATCTTTAAATCCAGGAAATGAGAGTAGACAATTTCTTTAAAGCCCTCTATTGCAATTTTTTCCATTTACAGCACGTTATCCCTTATTTAAAAATAACTTAATTTATCTAGTATACATTGCATATAGACTTTAAAGACAGACTTTGAAATTGAAACACTGTTACTTAGAGGTTATATGTAGTCGCATATTTTATGAAGAAATCAAAAGAATTTAAAATTCTGAGCACAGCTTTCAAAAATGCCAAGTGGTTACAGATATCTACAGGTTTTCAAGACTGCATATTTTGATGAAAACATATCACATGCAGAGGTGGATGTAACCTCCTGTAAATTAATAGATTGTGTGTTAATTTCCAATGTGAATTCTTATGAATTATGCTAAAATGTGCATCTTCACCAATAAATCACATATAATTCAATAATGGGGTACTAATTATGTGTAACTTGATTTTGTATAATTTTTAATTAAGTATGTATTGTATAATTGGTTTTTAATTTTACCACATGCTAAATTACATCTTACATATATTTAAAATAATACATCTATAGGATTCTGTAATTGTTTTCATATAGCTATATAAACATCATCCCAGTTGCACTTTAACCTGTTTTGCAGAAATTTAAAGCTTTAATTGAAAAAATATGGCTAATTGTTGAATCTTGGCCTGTGCATTTAAAGTAAAAAATATTTTTCCAACTTAAAAGTCAAACTTTAACTTCAACAGATATTAAAATACTTTTAGTCAAAAATTTAAATGAATGAGGAAATTGTCTTGGTACTCCCTTTTTTATGTCCATGCCAGTACAAGTCCCATTGATGGTGTTTTCTCCCTCTATTACCTAAATTGTTATAGAACTGAAGTCCTGTTAAATGATCCTTTTCTCTCCTGAAGGCAATTAAAAACCATTAGATATATTTTGTATTGCTATCATAATTTCTGTTGAAAAAACCCCATAAAAACCAAGTGGCAATCATGTAGTTACCATATTACACTGAATTTTAAAGACAGTGATAAATTCTAGGTTTGTTTTCTTATTCATAGCTTGCCAAAATTCCATTCCATCATTTTGGGCACATTCATAGTTCCCTAGCAAGACACTAAAACACCTCTTTGTATTCATATCAAGCTTGTGTCAGGAAACCAGCAGAGAAAGTGTATGTTGGACATAATGAGAGTTGCCTTAAGTACTTGCACTCATAAGTGTCTAGTGATTTAAGTCAACTAATCCATTGTGCTCAGGAGTCTTGTGTGGGTCTCACAGGACTAATCTAGAGGGAGCAGATGCCATGATCCTGGAAGCTTTCATATTTTTTTCAGCCTCTGGTATTTCCATAACTAATTTAGTTTTGACTGGATAGATGGCAAGATGGCTTGGTGTACCTCTTTATGATATTTACCATGGGGGAAAAGGCAGAACATTTAAACACCTCTAAGTAGTAATACGTGATAAGGAGTCAGATGGGGTAGGGAATGGTATGGCCAAGCAAAAGCCCAAGAAGGGAAGAGCTTCATTAGAATGTTGGCTGAAAATTAATCTAGACAGAAGCTGACTCTTGAGCCACATTTTGACTTAAATGGTTGAATTCTTTTTGGTATGAGTCAAACTATCATGTTTGAACAACTCTATGTAATTTTATGTTCCTATTTTTCCTTTCTGCAATGTAAACTGGAGAATAAACATTTATATTCCAAAGTGCTTCTTGACACTAGCTTCACTTCTCTGTCTTCCTTAAGTTTATTTTTTTCTTTGTTGTTGTTTTCGTAATTTTCAGTAGAGTCCCATTCCTTCTGATCTTTTGGGATGTTTTCTTGCAAAGATCCTGGCATGGTTTGCTATTTCCTTTTCCAGTTCATTTTACAGATGAGGAACCTGAGATAAAGACAGTTGAGTGACTTGTTCAGGGTCTGAGACCAGATTTGAACTCTGGTCTTTTTGACTCCATGCACAACTCTTTAACCACTTAATTTTTCTTAGTTTTTCACTCTAAAAGTTTTTTTTCCTCTTCAGATTTAGAAAACATCTCTTGTCTCTTTGCCCTTGTTAGTTAATTGTTTTTTGCTGAATTTAGTATTGCTGACAGTGTTCATTTTCTGGGCCCATCTAGTGGTTTGTCCTATTTGTTAATTAATTACACAGGAGCCACTTGAAATAACACATTTTGTCTGCCAAACATTTTGGTTCTTGAACTACATGCGCCAAAAATGGAGGTTAGACAGGCTAAGTTAAATCATATTCAACACCCTTTCAGTTGGTTAGTCAATAAACATTTATTAAAGCACCTACGGTCTTCAAGCAACTGTGCTAAGCCCTGAATAAACGTAGAAAGTAAAAAGTCCCTGTTTTCAAGCATCTCCCAGTCTAACATTGAAGACAGTACATGAACAACAGTGCACATTTTAACAAATTTCATTCCTTTGTAGATTATTTTTTGTACCCACAACACTTCCAATTTTCATAGCAATTTTATTTCTTCTACTTTACAAAGGCCATCAAATTGTGCATGTACCACAAATTCCAATGATTATTAGTGAACTTCATAGAGAAAGGGTGCTAGGATTCAGAGAGGTTGTCTTCTAGATACAGTAAAAAGCACAGCTGGGATTTGGAATCAGACCATCTGCCTCCAAATCCAGCCCTCCACCGTGCTATGCTGCCTTGTCTTTAACCTCTCCAAATCAAGATTGAATGGAAAGTATTTTTGTAAAATTTAAAACATTGTATGAATGTGAGCTATTATTAGATCCCTTATGAATGTCCTCTGTATGTGTGGGTAGGTGTGTATGAGAGTCTGTGTATGAATATACGTGGATTTATGTCCCATTTTCTTTTTTTTAAACCCTTAACTTCTATTTTAAGATCAATTCTAAGACAGAAGAGCAGCAAAGGCTAGGAAATTAGGGTTTAGCAACTTGTCGAAGGTTACACAATTAGGAAGTATCTGAGGCCAGATTTGAACCTAGGTCCTCCCAACTCCAATGGCTGGTGCTCTATCCACTGTGCTACCTAGCTGCCCTAATGCCCCATTTTCAATCAATAAAGCAAAGTTGTGCTACAGTAAAAGAAAAGGAATTTCCTTTCATTACATTAGATGTAATCCTACAAATATTAAAAGGGGGAATTTTATAACAAAGAAAGCGATTTCTTTAATCCCGAAGCATTTTGCTTGAAAAATGTTTAATACTTTGACGACAGACCACAAGTGGCCAAAGCCTCTTATGTTTTCAGTGCATAGGTTGAGATTAAGTCTACTTTTGTTTTCTGTCTCCCAGATATCCCCATCCTGATTAAGTGTGTTCATTTTTAATTATACAGCCTAATAGTGTGTTTTGAAGCCTTGCGAAGGTGACATTGTGAAAGAGATCAGCTTAGTCTGCTTCTTGATTAAATTGTTATAAATGTCTTTCCTTTACTAAGCTTATGCCCCAGAGGTATCCTACTTTCAAACACAGCATTTTGATTTTCCTTATTGCATGCAGTACATGGCTGTCTCTACAATGGTCCCCTCTGTATAAGAATATCCCCTTCCCTAAAAACTAAGTAGGATTGGGCAGTTTTGAGGCCACTGCTCAGATGGGAGATCTCTAGCAAAGTCATCATCATCCACAAATAGGAATAGAGGAGCTAGAAGGTGTAAAAATCTGTACTAGTCAATGTATCAGTGCTCTAAATTTTCTCAGAAATCTTAATGGCTGATGCTGAAAGTAGGTTGCTTGAGTTCTACATATGATTTTTAAAAATTATATATACATGTAAATGTATATATGTGTGTGTTCCTTTTTGTACATGAAATTTAAAGGTTAATGAGTTATTTTAAATGAAAAATTATGTTAATAAAATAATTTCTTTAAAAAATAGGATGGCACCAATGTCCACTGAAAAATTGTTTGTCTTTGAGTCAGGAGACCTGAGTTTTGTTCCTAACTCTTCTATTAGCTGTATGGCCAAAGGCCAGTCACTAAACCTCTGTGAACCTTAGTTTCCTAATTTGTAAAATGTGGGACAGTTGAAGTAATAGTAATGACACCATTGTACTTACCTTACAAAGCTATTGTGATAAAAGAACGTTGGTAACCTTGAAGCACCTTATTAACATAAGTTATTACTAAAGAAGTTACATCTTTGTTTTGGGGAATTTTTACAACTCTCAGATATTTAGCTTTATAAGTGTCAATAGAGGATTGGTCCAGTTTTCCTTAATATCTTGAAATCACATTTCTCTCTTTCCCTTTTTTGCGTGCTCTTTCAGCCAGTCTGTTTCCTTCCTACTCTCTTATTTTTCTTCTTGCCCACTTAACCATTCATTTGCTTGTGATCTGATACTGCTGAATAGAGGTTTTGGTATTTTCACTCCTGTTCCTCATAGTCTTATTATGAAATATGAAATGTATCCCTAACCAAGATATTAAGGTGCTAAAGTTAAAGGGAAGAACATAGTCTTACTTAATTCTCTCTCTCTCTCTCTCTCATCAACCTCTCCAAATCATTGAAAGCAATTAAAACTATAGAGATGCATGAAGCATAATAAACAATTGGCAGAGATAGACATGATTCCTCAGGGGAGTTCTCTCTTTCCCAGATTGTTTGGCCTTTACCAGATCTGCTTCAGGATGTCTTTTAAGGAAAAGGACAAAGACCTTTTGAGCTAAGTTCTTGCCATTTCCCTTGGGAGTCTACATATAAATACTAGTCTAGATATTGGACAGAGGTGGAAGGGGAAATGTTTTGTTTTTTTTTTAGGGGAGGGGAACTCCCAGTATAAAAGGTTCTTAGTGGTAGGGAAAAGGAGACTTTACTATCAATATAGTCAAATGTAATTATATGTGTACAGGTATGCATTCTCTAGCAAGCATCATCTGTTCATTTATGTTCACAAAGGAAAGATGGTAGTTGTGTTTACAAAATTCCTAAAAAGCACATATATCCTTATGCACCTTATATGGAAGGATCAAAGTAGCCACATCCCAAGCATTTGTCATGTATGATGATAGTCATATTTCAGCTGGAAATGAAACAACATGCCACTTGAAATTGTATCCGAGGTGCCTTCAAATTTTTTTCCCATTCAAAAAGTATGATTAACTTTATTTTTTTAAACAAAGTTTAAAATAAAACAGTATTAAAATATTACATTTATACAATATATGTACAAATAAGTTGTGGTGTTTTCCGCAAGCAATGCACTGAAACATTTTAGGGAAAATTAACTTAGTGCAGTTTCTTCAAAAGAAGAAAAGGTTTCACAGGTCAAGTAGCAGAAATAATATAGTGTAATTTTTTTCTGATGAAGTCCAGTTGCTTAGCTGCTGAGCTAAAATATTTATTTACATAGAAGCTTTTTTTACACCAAGTTCTTGAGTGCTCCCGCTTTGAGTTCTTACATTATTTTTCCAGTAAGTTTTCTAGAAACCACTGTATATACATCTTTATTCTGCTTTAGTCTTTTCTACTTTAAATCATCTCATATTGTCCTTTTTTCATAATGTACTTTTTGAGGGGAACCCTAAATTTTCTGAACATAAATGACTTTAGTCTACAGTTTTTAAAAAGTACCTTAAAGGGGATATTTTCTTTGATATTTTCATAAAGCTATTCTTCATATAAAAATTTTCCCTACTAAAATCATTGTGATAATATACAAAGGTTTTATATTAAAACAACCCGTATATTAAACAAAGCTCTGATTAAGATGTGCACAGCTATTTTGCTGAATCTGGAGTTTAGAAAAGCCAACCTTTTCCTTGTTTTATCTTTTTTGTTCTTACCCAAAGATTATACTGAAATTCACAAAAGTTCATGTATTTTGGAGCAGAATGCTATGGCAGCTGTAATGAAAATGTCATCATCTTATTCTATAACTTAAACCTCTGTAAACAGTCAAGAATTTTTTCAAGAATTAACTGAATAGCACCAATCAAATGAGTTCTTGAACTTCCAGAGTACAATTTAAAGTGGCACTCATCTAGTCCAAAACATCTCAAACAGTAACATTCCTAATTGATCAGAATGAACTTTGTTGCACGAGTCCCAAAATTGTAGCTAAGGTAAAAATTAGACTGACTACATAGTTCCTGGATCTGTGTTCACCCTGGGAATGAAATACTAATATTTGTAAACTAGTTCGGCTGTTGTTGTTTTTTGACAGCTAAGATCTGAACTATGGTTATCCCATTCTGAATGGGTAGAGGCTTTTAACTCTTTCATGGCAGTGTAATTTCTGAATTGGTTAGGACTATTACTAAAGTTGTTTTAGCTTTTTTAGTACTCCAAAAGGAATATAATATTCTACTGCCAAGTCAGAACAAATCCACTCGGCAAGCTCTCAGTTCAACTTTGCCTTTAGTGTTTTCCGGGGGATTTTTCTGTGCTCTTCGGTGGTGTCATGATGCCTCCATTGCACACTGGTGACAACTGTCCCACCTTTGTGAAAGCAGACACATAATTGACTTCCTCCAGCATAGCCAAATAATTTGTGTGTGTCTGGATATTATGTCTGTCTTCTACAGCAATCTTCTTAAAAATCTTCAGTTTCACCGGAGGTCCACCCTTCACTACTCTGGCAAAAGGTACCATCCATTCTACACATTCTGAAATATTGTCCCAGTCTAAACCTGACGCTTTCTTAACAACTTCAATGGAGGTAAAATGGCATAAAGCAGCTGCTGCCAATATTCTATACTGGAATTCTAATGAGTCAATAGAGAGAATACACAGATCCAGGAGCTGGGCTATCTGAACAAACTTTTCCTGGGAATACTGAGGTAGGAGTACTTTAGGAACATCTTTTAGAGCATCGACTTGGAGAAAGACATTCAACCAGGCAATAACTGTTACTGGACAGAGCTCCCACTTTAAAGCCTTTAATATAATGAGTTCCATCCCTAGGATATCATCTTCACTGCAAGCACCATCAGTAACATAAGCAAATTCTTGTAATTTAGGAGCATAGATTTCCTCAAGTTTTGCAGCAATGAATAATGAGGTAATACCAATAAGCTGAAGCATATTTTTGTTTATATCCTTTTGTGTCAACATAAATCTATCAAAAAAATCTTGAGCAAGATAAAACGTTTCCCTGTGAAGTGTATACACTTCACATACCTCTAAAAGCCAGTCTAGAAGTATTGATCTCATCTGTGGTTCTACGTCAGAATGTAGCATTTCAAAATGTTTATCATGAACATATTTGGTCTCCTTTTTTAACATATTAAACCAGACATCCTTAGAACATCCCCAACTTAGGTCAGGCAGAGGCGAAGGATTTATAAAAAGGTTTTTAAACCTGTAGTTAGTAAACCTGGAGAAGTCACTGGTGACAGTTTCTTTGTGTGGGATTTCAATAATAATGCAAGGAGTGATACCCCCAGATAACACAGGTGGCCAACAATTCCTAATTTCATATTGCTGTCTCTTGGCTCCAGTCTCCTCTTTTCTTTTCTTTACATCCTGAGTCGTTTTCCTTTTTTTGGCTTGAAGGAATTGGGTTTCCTGGGGAGAATCTGTTTGACTAGTCTGGGGCTGCTGTTTAGCTTGCAAACGGCTACTTCATCTTGACATTTTTTTCTTTGGATTCTTCAAAAGTTCCCAGACAGATTTCGCCTCTGCACGACCCCCACTCCCATGCGGGAGGGGAGGTATGGGCACTTCAGCCTTCTGTCCCTCCCTGGAGGTAGAAGCCTGAACTCCATGCTTCCCTGGCCCTCTAGAAGGGGGCGCCTGGGACCCTGGCCCAACTGCACCAGGGCTGGGGGCGGGGGAAAGGTGGAGAGCCAAAATCGCCTTCAAATTTTTGATGAGCTATTATATGTGATTGTCATGTCATCTTCTCACTTTCTTTTACTTGGAATTACCAACTTTCCTCTGGATTTTAGTACCTAGATATTCTAAATTTTTCCCCAAACAAAAATCATCATATCTACCTATCCCTGACACCAGCAGCTAGAAAGCAACCCTGAGAGTAGAACACATGAGAATATTACCATGGGTCTGGAATAAAGATAGCATTGGCAGCTCTAGTTTCTCAGAGCATTAGACAAATTCCATTGGATTCTATTTTGCTGAACTGAACCAGAGGAAAAGACAAAAAGCTAATGATTTCTCCCTCTTCCTTTGCCTCTCTTTTCCCAAGAGAAGTGTATCTATTCTCTGAATCTTCCTTGCTTGAGTCTGTTTGCTTTTTGTTTCATTTTTATTTTAAAATCAGTTTTTCTGAGATAAATGCATTGCAGATCTATGTATTTCATTACTTGAATGTGGAAGAAAAGTAGTAGAGGTTAAATGCTTAAGAGAGAGACTTTAGTACTGTGGCAAAAATCACTAGGGATTTTTTTGGCTGGAGGCTTAAACTGAACAAAGGAGAATTATCGATTAATATTTTATAACTTCTAAAGTCAAAGAAAAATAAGGACATAGATTACTACTATGCAGTGGGTTCAAGAGCTTTTATTAAAGGGGCATGGGCTAGAACTGATAGAGGAGACCTTTGACTCAATTATTTTTTCTAATGTTTTTCAACCTTCAGTTTTACTAATGTGTTTTGTTTTTACATTATATACATTTAGAGATAACTCTCTTCATGGGAACTCTTTTGTAATAAAATAAAACAGTTAAATAAACCTAAAAACACAATGACCTTATATGAAAGTTCATGAAACATTTTGTGACTGTAACATTCTTCTCACCTCAACATATGCACATATACACACAGACATCTTTATATATATATACATATATATTCATACATATATGTATGTATTATCCCTGTAATAGATAGCATCAGTGCTCTGGAATTGTGAGTGCTCCTTCCATTGTTCAGAGTTCCCAAAGCTTTCAAGATTATTTGTAAATATTCTTGTCATTGTATAATAAGGGTTTTTCATTTTATCCTGTAATTTATAAAAGTCCTCAAAAATTATTCATTTTTATATTACTAATGTTTGGTATAAATTGTTTTTCTGTTTTTACTCACTTTACATAACTTCATAAGTCTTCTCATATATCTTTTAAATCCTCATTACTTACATCACAATCATATACAATCATATTCATATACTACCACTTTTTCAGTCATTCTTCAATCACTAGACATATTATTAGAATCCATGGTTTTTGCCATCACAAAAAGGGCCACCATAAGTATTTTTGTACATAAAGGACTCTTTTCTCTTTCTTTAATCGCTGGAATATAGCTCTAGTAGTGGTATTCTAGATGAAAGGACATGAATTGTTTAGTCATTTTTTTTGCATATAATTCTCAATTGCTTTCCAGTATGGTTGTATCCATTCACAGGTCCACCAGTTGTGTATCAGTGTGCCTGCTTTCCCACAGCCTCTCCAACATTTATCATTTGCCTTTTTAAAAAAATCATCTTTGCCACTCTGTGAGGTGTGGTAGAATCTCAGAATTGCTTTTATTTGCATTTTTCTAAATAATAGTGATTTGAAGCATTTTTTTCATATTTCTATAGGTAGTCTGCCTTTCCTATTAATTTTAGCTTGGAAGGAAAACCAAGCCAAGCCCAAAGATGTAGTTGAGAGATGACTAGAGAAAAAGCCAGGGCTGAGAGTAGGAATTAGAGTGCCAACCACATGAAGATGGCATCCAGAAGGGGCAAACCAGTAGCCTTCTCCTCTTCGACCCAGCCTATGACCTATTTCTCTATATTGCTACAATTGTATTGGTTAGAAGGATGTAAGATAACCTTTGTAACTCTTAAGATTCTGAATTGTCCAAGCTTAGTCAAAATCTGCTTTATGAAGAAGACTTTTCTGGTCACCCTATATGCTAGTGTCTTCTCCTTTTAGAATACCTCCTGCCTACTTGGTATGTATCTTGTAAGTTTATATTACATGTGTAAAGTACTTCCCTTTTAAAATAGGAGTGATTTTAATGCTGAAAGGGGCAGAAAAATGTCCATTTTATATAAATAAAAAGATTGAAATGTAATAATAATAATAATCCGTAAAGTGCTTACTATGGGCCAGACACTGTGCTAAACACTTTATAATTATCTTGTTTGATCTTCACACAAGTTGGGAAGATAGTTGCTATTATTATTATTATTCACATTTTATAGATAAGGAAACCGAGGCAAACAGTTTAACTGACCTGCCCAAGGTCACACAGCCAGTAAATTTCTAAATCTGGCTTTGAAATCTGGTCTTCTTGAGTCCAAAAAACTGAGGCTCTATCCACTGTCCTTTGTTATGTAAGCAGTTTGGTTGATTAAAGATGTACCTGAACTTCTGGGCAAAGCTTGAAAAAATTAATATACAATGAAAGTTTTCTTTTAAAATGTAGGAGAAACAGGTAGACCGGAAGAACAATCAAATAGAGAACTACCTAAGATGCATGGACTTAGAGGACTTTTTGGAGGATGGAGCTATGACTGAGACTCAAAAATCATTTTGGGCCATCAGTTAATTTATATATGTCAGTTTTTACAGTCTGAAGGTTTTTTTTAAAGTCATGAATTAAAGACTTTTTTGGAGATTATGGGAAGATTAAATTAGGATATTTGTTTCACAAAGGATAGAAAGTTGAATTTCATGAGTTTTTACCTCAAAAAGGAAAGATGAGTCTGACTACCCTAAGGTTTTGACTTGAGCCTTTAGAACAGGGATGAATCCAACAGGAAAGGAGAAAGGAATAGTTAAAAAACAAACCAGGGGGGCAGCTGGGTAGCTCAGGGGATTGAGAGCCAAGCCTAGAGACTGAAGGTCCTAGGTTCAAATCCGGCCTCAGACACTTCCGAGCTGTGTGACCCTGGGCAAGTCACTTGACCCCCATTGCCTACCCTTACCACTCTTCCACCTATAAGTCAATAGACAGAAGTTAAGGGTTTAAAATAAAAAATAAAAAAAAGTAAAAAAAAAAACAAAAACCAGGGAAGGACATGAAAAGATCAAAAGTAGTGAGCTCTCAGGAAGCCTTCAGCTTCTGTCTTGGAGTCCAAAGATTGAAAGAGAGAAATTGCATGTTGGCAGAAGGAAAGACCGGGAGCCTGTTGATTGGAAGGAAGTTTAACTCTGCTTTAGTCTAACTTTTTGACCTTCAGTATCAGGTACAGTTTGAGAGAAGGACCTCTTGTAGGTCCCTGGTTGATATTTGTTTTTTTTCTCCCTGATTTGAGAAGGAAAAGAAAGAATAGACAAGCTTTGTAGCTCCTTTGATATAAACAAAGATTAGAAGCTGGTTGGACAAAGTAGAGTCCTGTGGAGTGAAGAATTGTTTTCATTGTCCAATAGAGCCAACTTGGGGAATTTTGATGTGATCTCTCTTTTGCTGTAACAAGATTCTGAGCACTGATTGTAGGACACAGAATACCATTGAGTGAAAAGCTAGTTGGACTTGTCTGCGTTGTTCCAAATTGATGGGCTTTACAGCTCTCTGGTTTGAGGATCCTTTTTTATTACAGCAAAATGTGAAACTTTCTCAATGCCTTTATAAGGTTGACTGTCATTGCTTCATCAGTTCAGGAGCAAAAGATTTTCCCAAGAGAAAAGAGAGGAAGACCAAAAAAAGAATTGTTATCAGAGAAGTCGTTTTGTGTGTTGCAGACTGTTCCTAAAGGGACCAAAGGCAACAAGACCTGCAGTGCAGAGTCATGAGTTTCCCCGAGCATATGGGAATTTCTCACTTAGGTGACTCTGCCAGGTTTCTTTGTGTGCCCACACTCCTCCACAGATACTGCCTATGTTGGTGGATGAGGGCGACCTAAGTTTGAATGAGGACGGGGATGTTTTCATTATTAGTGCATTTGCTATCACTTGAGTAAATGTAATATTATAATTATTCTCAGTTTTGTCTTATAGTTTTATGTTCAGTGTTTAAATGTTTAATGTAGGAGCCAATGGTATCATAGTAACTGATTTTATCTAAATGGGAAACCCATTGCAAGCGAATCAGGATGGAAGAAATAGGAGTATATCCCTCCCCAACAGGCTTACTCACTGGGACCTGGGAACATTTGAGTCACATTCTCTTCCAAGTGGGCCATTTCTGGGATCTGCATTGCTGCCATAATGATGCCAGGATGGGTTAGTGAGCCAGTCCAGAGAGCTGAAGTAGGGGGCCATGCTCTATTCCTAGTACTACACATTCTCACCCCTTAGGATGTAAGCACCTTGAGAACAGGATTTGTTTTACTTTGGGGTGTGTGTGTGTGTGTGTGTTTGATAATTTTTAGTGTTTATCATAGTGGTCTGGCACAAAATGAATGCTTAACAAATGCTTTTTAACTGCCTCACTAATTGTTTATGATTATTTTTCATACCAGGGAGCCACATAAGCCCTCTTATGTGGCAGTTAGATGGCACAATAGATTATTGTTTCCTTGGCAAAGATATTGGAGTGATTTACTAATTCTTTGTCCAGCCCATTTTACAGATGAAAAAATGAAGGCAAATAGAGTTAAATAACTTGACTGAAGGGTCACATAGTAAATATCTGGGACCAGATTTGAAATCAGGTCTTCTGACTCCATGCACAATTCTCTGTCCACTGCACTAATTGGATGCATGGAATAAATGGATAAGAAATAGAGCCTCGTAAAATAGGTGTTTTTAATGTCTATTTATTTTAATCCAGTAGGGACAATGGATAGAGCACTGAAAAATGGATTCAAATATGACCTCAGATACTTAGTAGCTGTGTGACTCTGAGCAAGTCACTTACCTATTGCTTGTCTCAGTCTTCCAAACTATAAAATGGGGATGATAGCAATAGCGTCTGTCTTCTAGGGTTGTTGAGAGGATTAAATTAGATATTATAAAGTGCTTTTAGCGTGGTGCTTAGCACATAGTAGGTAATTAATTGGTGCTCATTTCCTTCCTTCCTTTTGTTAAAAGAGGCAGCTTAGGAAATAGATGTGGGGCTAGTCAGTTCAGAACTCCAAAAAATGAGGAAGCATGGTAAAGAAGATGTGCAGGGATTACAACTGGTAGAGTCTCACACACTGGCTGCTACCACTTGAGGGATGGCACAAGGAAGTGCTAAAAGAATTGACCACCTTCCTTACCTTCCCATCAGACTTTCAGCCTCCTAGTGTTTCCCATGATAAAATTTGGAAGGAAGGAAGATCTTCCCCTTTAGTCCATCTGATTAGACTTTATTCATTCCTATTCATTTTTCATTTTCTATGTTACTTCTGTGTTGTTGCATATTGTAAAATTAGCTCCATAGCCAAGGAGCTCAGTAAAGAAGAATGACTTCTTAGAGTTCTGAAAATAAGTTCATTTTAGTGAAGACCTATCCCATGTTTAGGGTTCTATATTATATGCCATCTAGTTTTCCATGGCTATACATAATGATGATTATAATAAGTAGTAACATTTATTAATAATGATAATGCCATTTATTTACATTTTGCAAAGCACTTTATAGATATTGTCTCATTTGATCCTCATAACGACTCTGTGAGGTAGGTAAAATTATTGTCCCAATCTTATAGATGAGGAGACTGAGGCAGACGGAGATATTTATAGCTTTGAGGTACTAGCTGCATGGAATAAATGGATAAGAAACCAAATCTCATGAAATATGTATTTTAAATTTCTATTCATTTTAATCTAGTAGGGACAGGAGATTTGGTAGCAGACACAATCATTAAAATTAGCAGATGGTGTTTACAATGCCAAAATAAAGGCTAGTATAATTAGATGCACCTTGTCAGAAAAATCTAGTCTGAGCTGGTAGGAAAAAAGCATAGTATTGAATATCAGTAGGCTTGGGTTCTATGTCTGGCTCTGTTACAATTGGTTGTGTGACCAGTTAACAAGTCAGTTGGCCTTGGTGGCTTCATCTATAAATTGAGGAATTTGAACGTGATCTCTGAGGTCCCTTCCGGCTCTGAAATTCTGTGGTTCTATAAGTTTCTTTGGGGAAGGTAGTTATTTGTAGTAAAATCATTAATATGCTAATTCCTTTAATAGCTAAATGTTTGAAATTTTGGAACATTTGCTTGGAATCATATTAAAGGTATGTCACATTTAAATTCTGGAAAAGGCTACTTACTCCAGAATAATGTGAGACAATAAAGCTGTCCTACACCATTTTGATGACTGTTCATTGCTGCTAGGAAAGTCCCAACAATTAGAATTTGTGATTTCTTTGGTGCTGGTACAAGTAGAGGGAGGAAGAGAATGGAACATGAATATTTGTATGATAGAAAATACAAATTCCATGTTCTATCTCTTCTGTCAAAAGTATCCTATTAATAGAGTTATTAAAAATAAAAGAAAACAGAAGTTTTCATTTTTTTTGGCTTTAAAAGAGTGATTGAGAAGAGATATTTGAGGAAAATCAATTTCTATTTCTTTCCTGATAAGCAGTTGGTGGCATTTATTCCATCCTCTGGGTTTTCCCAAATGTAGTTCTCCCTTGCTATATACTCTCTCGACTTCCTATTACATGTGCCAGGCAGTGTGCTAGGTGCTGGTGGTTCAAAGATAAAAACTCCCTCATGGGGCTTACATGCTGTTGAGAGGAGGCACGTATACATGTAATTAAATGCAAAATATGTAACAAAAATGTGAAGTAAATTCAGGGTTGGGAGGAACTTTTAAGAGCTGAGGAAATCTGGAATAGCCTTCTGTATGAAGTGGCACTTGGAATTAGGGTTCCAGCAGGTTGAGGTGAAGAGAGATAGCATCCTAAGCATGGGAGAAAACATATGTAAAGACATGGAAAGTTGTGTTTAAGGAACTGCAAATAGGCTAGTTTGGCAGAATGCAGAGTGTGTGAGGGGCGTAATATGGAATTGGAATTAAATTGTGACTGCCAAACTAAGAAGTTTATATTTTGTCCAAATGCAATGGGGAACTTGTTGAAAGTTCATAAATGATCAGCAAGATGGAGGAATGACATGGTCTGTCTTTTATTTTAAGGCTACCACCCTGACAGTAGATTGTTTAATATATTGGAGAAGGGAAAGACTGGAGATGGTAAAACCAATTAGAAAGCTATTGTGATTGCCTATGCAAGGAGTGATAAGGAATTAAATTAGGATAAATGTTGAGTGGAGAAGAGGGGGGGAAAGGGAAAGATCATTTGGAATAGAGTGCATAAGATTTGGTAACTGACTGAATAGGGGAGATGAACAAAAGTGAAGGATCAAGGATGACTTCTAGGTTAGAAACATAGATACCCCAAAGTATATTTATGGTCTTATAGAAAAAAGGGGGGAATTAAGAATAATAGTGAATCTAGAGATAAAGATAAGGAGCTCTGTTTTAGATCTGTTGAAATTTATATGCCTATGGTGAAATCTAGGTAGAGATTCCAAAAGATGAAGGTAGAGGATTAGAGTTCAGGAGAAAGATGATGTAGATTTAGGAGTCATGTTAGAGATGATAATTGAACCCATGTGAAATGATGAGATCATCAAGAGAGATGAGATAGAAAGAAAAAGGAGGAACTAGAACAGGTTCTTGGGGAGTGCTCATATATATATGAAAATCCTGCAAGAGAAACAGAGGCAAATAAATCAGATTATTCAAGTTAAAGGAGAAACATAACAGAGCAGTGATACAAAAATTCAGTGAGGAGATAGAATACAGAATGAGGGCACAGTTAACAGTGTCTAATATTGCAGAGAGGTCAAGAAAGAGGACGAATGAGAAAAGTCACTGGATTTAGTAGTAACAACATCATTAGAGAGAGGACTGGAGTTGTCAGTATGGCAGCCAAATTATAAGAGATTGAGAAGTGAGTGGGAGGCAAAGGCGTGGAATAAATGAATATAGATATGTTTTAAAAGGATTTTGGCTCTGAAAGGGAGAAAAAATAATGCATAGCATCTTGAGGGCATTGTGGCATCAAGTAAAAGGTTTTTTGAGGATGAATGAGATCAGGGCATGTGTGTAGTCAGCAAATGAGAAAGCTTAGAAATGAGAAAGAGACCAAAGGAGCAAGTTCATAGAGAAAATGAAAGCAGATGGGATCTAGAACACCAGAAGAGAATTCACCTCTAAGACTGGAGCACAAGAGGAAAAATTGGGAATGATGTACAGAACATCCAAAGTGTAGAAATGATGAGAAGAGGGTACTTTCCTGAGAGATGGCTCCAATTTTTTCAGTAAAGTTTTTGGAAAAGTCCTCCCATCAGAGAAGAAGGAGAAAGGATATTACAGCTGGCTGGAAGGAAAAGTTTAGAGGAGATGCTGCAGGGAGTGGAATAGAAAATCAGTCGAGGAAGGAGTAAAATGATTGCCATGTAGCAGGGAGGATTCAATGCCATGAGAGGGCTGCATTTGGCATCAGCTCAATATGCATATGAATTTTGCCTCTGGAACTTCCTAGCTGTGTGACCAAAGTGGTCAATTACTCTCTCCCCTCTGAAGCTCAGTGTCCCCATCTATAAAATACCTCACAGAGTTTGACAACTGTGTCAAACTAAGGCTAAGATGAAATAAGGTGTACAAATAAGACAATGAAATAATTAGATGCTTAAGTCCATAAAGACTTCCTTAAATCTTCACAAATCTCCCTCTTCTCTGAACTCATAACATTTGTAATATAAATATCTGACATATATAATCTAATATATAACTATTTATCACTGTGTTTTATACTAATCTGAACTTTTCATCATTGTTTGAATGTGTGAGCCTTGTCTCCCCAACTCGATTACATAGACTTCATCCTTGAGGTCAGGGTCCCTGTTTCCAAAACCATGGTACTTAATGCAGTATATTGTTGTTGTTCAGTCTTTTCAATCATATCGAAGTCTTTGTGGCCCTATTTGGGGTTTTCTTGGCCAAGATGCTGTAGAGTAGTTTGCCATTAGCTAACAGGGTGAAGTGACTTGCCCAGAGTCACCCAGCTAGTAAATTGTCCGAGGCCAGATTTGAACTCATGAAGATGAGTCTTTTTGACTCAAGGTCTGGCACTTTATCCACTGCATCACCTTGCTTCCCTCGTGTAACCTAAGTGCTCACTAAATACTTAATGACTGATTTTCACCTTTTTCTGCCTCTCTTTGGGGCTTTAATCATGGACTAGCATTTCTTCTCCAACTTCTTTTTCATTGAACTAGCTTTCCCATATGCTTTTCATCTCTCTCTCTTAACTCTGTGTTTCACATCCTGAACAACTCATCCTTTAGAATCCCCCTAATTTTCCCTTCCCTTCCCTTTCAAATTATCTCTTGCTTATCTGTAATTATGTTTTCAGTAACTCTAAGCTTTCTCATCTTTTCTTATAGTTGTTTTAACTCTTTTATTTCTCTAGACCTCCTGCCTCAAATCAGGTTTATTTTTCTACTCATCAGTTTCCTTATGGGATTCCCAACTTTCTTGACTCCAAGAATCTTCCCATCATTTTTACCATCTTGGGTTTCCCATGAAGACTCCTTTATCCATAACTTTCATTAGGTCCTATCAAATTCCATTTTTCAAATATCATATTCTTAGCTTCCTGAACACATTTTGATATGAATAAAAGAAAGTGAGGAGATTCTGCTAAAACTGGATTACCACAGTAGTTCTGAATTTGCTTTTGCTGCTTTCTCTGTCCAATTTCCCTAAAAAAATAATGTTCACTCTTTGTCAGAGTTGCAGCAACATTAGGTAAACATCACTCAATTATACTAAAAAAATCATTTTATGATTCATAAAAAACATATCCAGGAAAGCATGCTATTTTTCCTCCCAATAAAAAAGATTAAAATAACAGTGCACTTAAAATTTTTAAGTGTATAACCCCTCAATTCCATTTAGAAAACATATATGAGAACCTACTATTTATACGGAACTGGAGATAAAAGATAAAAAATGATTGTTTCTGCACTCAAGGAACTTAGAATCTAGTGGGTATTGGTTTTGAAATACACACACATATATAGGAAAATGGTCAAATAATAAGAAATATAAGAGAGAGTAAGGAAAAATACTATCAGAAATCTTAAGGAGGACTCACTTTCCCATAGAGTAGGTATGGGAGGAGAAAGGGTAGAAAAAGGCTTCAGGAAAGAGGTGACTCCCAAGTTGGGTTTTTAAGGAAGAGGAAGACTTCACTAGCACATCGAATCTTAATTTCTCCCAACTCCTATCAGATCTTTCCTCATTGTCCCAACCTTGTATCATTTTCATTCCTTCCCTCTGTTCCTTTTCTCATTTGCAGACCACTAGCTAGAATGTCCTTCCCTCTCCTCTTCTCCTTTTCACCTACCCAAATTCTAGTGATCTTTCAAGGGCTTGCTCCAATCAACATGAAGCTTTCTCTAAAAATCTTCCCAGACCTCATTGTCTTTCCTTCACAGCTCCTAGAAGAATTTGTTATTTTTACCATAAAATCTAGCATTTGTATATTTTTCTGTCTTATTTACTTTTTTTCATATTTTGGTCTTCTTTTCCAACCAAAGTAATAGAGTGATACAGAATGGGGGAAACTTACAAGGCTCAAGAAAACTGCAAGTTTTGCTCATGCCTTGCTGAGTGACCCTGGAAAAATTAGTTAATCTCTCTGGGATTCAAATCCTTCAAGTGAAAATGAGATTACACTAGATGATATCTGGGGCAAATTCTGACAGTTACTGAGCTTAGATGGTAAGATCCTTGAGGACAGGAAATGCATTTTATAATTCTTCCTATCTGCCATAATGCTGAACATATAGTAGGCACAAATATTTGTGGACTGCCTAACTGTTAAAATTCTAGTTTGTCTACAAAACTTCGTTTTGGTGTGCTAAGTATCAGACAGTGAGCTCAGTTGGATATTTTACACACCAATGATCCATAGTAAAAATATATATCTATGTAAAATAAAAGTAAAACAAAAAAATTTTAAACTCTTACCTTATATCTTAAAATCAATATTATTTATTGGTTCCAAAGCAGAAGATTGGTAAGGACTAGCCAATTGGCTCTCTATCTACTGAGCCACCTAGATTCTCTTAAAACAAAATTATTATCCAAATAAGCAAATTAATTTTGCAGTCAACATTTTTGCTTATAAATATACCAGCTTTGATATTTTTAAAAGTCCAACATAAGAGGCAACTAGGTAGGTCAATTGATTGAGAGCCAGGCTTAGAGAGGGAGGTCTTGAATTCCAATCTGTTCTCAGATACTTCCTAGCTGTGGAACCGTGGACAAGTCACTTAACACCCCTTGCCTAGCCTTTGCAGTTCTTCTACCTTGGAACCAATACACGGTATTAATTCTAAGATGGAAAGTTAGGGTTAAAAAAAGTCCAGCATTATATCTTTCATATTCAACCTTTCATATTCAATATTCATTTCTATTTTTTAATATTAGGATATTTTACTAGGGCAATTCAGAATAGTGAAGGAGAAAAAGTCCTGGGCTAGAATTCAAGATAGTGAAGACTCAAGAGATGGTGTGATACATTGGAAAAAATGCTGGATTTGGAGGCACGAGACTCAGATCCAAGTTTAGCTCTGGCACTTTCTAGCTTCGTGACCATAGGCATGTCATTAAGCCTTTTTTTAGTCCCAGTTTTCTCATCTGAAAAATGGAGATTAATAATAATAACTGGCATCCACATAAAACTTTAAGTTTGAAAAAGCAAAAAATCATGATTGAGATAAAATGGAAAAATTTTAAACAAAAATTTGTTTGGTTTTCCTTAACTACCCCTGGTTCTTACTATTTCTACCCTACATTTGGATGCTGACAATAATAAAAATGGGTAAATTAAATTTTAATCATTAATGTTTTTCCCTCTATATATAGTCTCACTTTTGTATTTATATCCCCAGTGCCTAGCACAGTACCTGACACGGAGCAGGCAGTTAATAAATGATTGCTGACTGATTGATCTTCACAGCAACCTTGTGAGTCAGATGCCACAGTTATTGTTATCCCTGTTTTATAGTTGAGTAAACCAAGGTGAGAAAGATTAAATGATTTGTTCAGCATCCTGAAATTTGTGTCGGGGGTAGAATTCAAATTCTTATCTTTCTGCCTTTAAGGGAAAGTCCTATATAATAATCATTGCACTGGTCTCCTTTCGGGGTTGTTAGGGGAAAGCATGCTATAAATGTGGTATTATTAGCATATCTTCTCTTGCTCCATTTCCATTTCTCTTCCTATATTCCTGTCTCCTATTTCTCCCACTGCAGAGAATTCCTGTCAGTTTTGAGGTTCTTTGATCTATTGTGACAAATGGTTCCTTGCTGGGTTTTCTGCCTCTGCTAGAGTCTCCCAGCGATTAAAGATCACGTGGCTTATACGGCTTCATGTACTTGACCTTTTCACATGATTGGCAGTTCTAAATGGCTACGGCAACACAGTAATTATGCACTAGCTGGGTTATGTTCACTTCATGAGGGAAAAAAAATCCTACCACAATGACACAGTTCTGCTGGATAGTGGAAAACATGTCCCCCTCCCTGCAGCAACTAAATAAAGGAAAAGAGTCTTTTTTTTTTGTTAGTCACAATGATGCTCCCCTTCCCACCTTGGTTTTAGTGCATTCTTCGGGCATTCAGTAAACACTCGATGTACCATCACCATGCCCACCTTAGGAATTGTTTACTCTATGGTTACCCTCTTACATAATTAAAATGTTTTGAAGCTGCTGATTTTGCTCAGCAACACACTTCCACCCACATAGCTGAACAATGAAATCCAAGCTTTTCCAGCAAAGGTTATGGCCACAAAAGCAATACTACCTTTTTAATGACACCTTGGTTTTTCATTTTAGAGGAAGTGTAAATAGTCTGAATGAACGTGTGTCTTCACCAGGTATAAAGAGTTCCCAACTCTATTTCCTATGGATTTAAAAAAAATGGAAAATACTGAAATATAGTTTTAATCCTAAAACTTTCAAATTCTTAGAGACTTTGGTGTGAACGCTGCCCAGGTTTAACCCCCGGTTGTGCCTTTCCCTTGGAGCCAAAACAAGAAACATGGCAGGGGTTTCCGCTACCAGCTACTGGATTTGAGGTTCTGGAAAATCGAGTTTTTAAAATATGCCTTTTAAAAACCCGCCAATCAATCAACCAGCATCCTAAAATCCTTGTTAGGTGTCAGGTGTTGGGAATAAGAAAGCAAGCATAACACAGTCCCTTCCTCAAAGAGCTTTCATCATTTGGAGCCAGACAAGATATAGATGAAGTGGGATGCCAAATGGGACAAGATTTGTTATTTCTTTGATATAGGGAGCTCTGAGACAAGGAAACGTCTCCATCAATACAGATCAAAATCTGCTCTACAACTTTTCATCTTAGTGTCTTGCCTAGAGCACTGAGAACTTAAATGATTTGTCCAAGCTCACAAGTTTAATGATTTGCCCAAGGTCACACAGATGATATATATCAGAGGCAGGATTTGAACCCATTTTTTTTCCTGACTCTGACGCCAACTCCGTATATGTTGTACCCAATGTCTCTTAATTAATTACATTAAAATATTATATCAACTTAAAATTATATTAAATATACATACTATCTCAATTAATTTATACAAAATAGAGAAAAGACATATTGCTATATGAGGAGGAAACATTAGGAGAGAAGAGTAAAATCTTTGTTTAGGTATAACTTGTGTAGTTTTGGAAAAAAGAAGCTGTCTTAAGAGATCCAAATGAAAAAGAATCCTAGCTAGGTGAATTAAGTGGATTAAGCATTGGATATAGACTCTTGAAAATCTGAGTTCAAATCCAGCCTCAGATACTAAATAGCTCTGTGTCTCTAGGTAAGTCCCTTAACCTCTTTTTGCCTTATTTCCTCATCTGGAAAATGAGAATAAGAATTAATAGGAATTAACAATTAATAACAACACTAGTGATAATAACAATAATATCTCTTTGGTTATTGCTAAGCTAAAATAAATAATATTTATAAAGCATTTTGCAAACCTGAAAGTGCTACTCATATGCCAGATGTTGTTGTTGCTGTTGTGATGGTGGCTCTAGCCAAGGAGTTTAAATAGTTTACAAGGGTTCAGGGACAGGAGATGAAATGATGACTGTGTGTGTGTGCAGGTCAGCAAGAAGGCCTGTTTTACTGTGTAACAGAGTGTGGGAAACAGTTATGTATTGTTAGGCTGGAAAAGTAAGTTGGAGCCAGACTGAGAAGGACTTTAAAAACCAAACTTTAAGTTTGCAAAGAAAAAATCATGTTTGAGATAAAATAAAAAAATTCTAAATTTCTTTACCTTTTTTGACCATGGTTCTTACTATTTCTACCCTACATTTGGGTACTGAACTATAATAAAATTAGGTAAATTAAACTTTTATCCCTAATATTGTATATCTACATATATTGTCTCCTGTTGGTATTTAGAAATTTGCATTTCATTTTAGAGAGCTCTGTTGAATAGCAGAGTGACACAGTCAGACCCACACTTTCAGAATATCACCTTGACAGCAAAATGCAGGAGGGATTAGAGAGGAGAGAATTGAGGTGGGAGATAATAAGAAAGTTACTGCATTCATCTATGTGACAGAATTGATGAGAGTCCAAATTGGAGAGATGTCTGTGAGAGGACAGAGATGGGGATGTACAAAAGACATCTTATAGAGGCAGAAACAACAAATTGTGGTAACTGATTGCAAATGTGGGTGCAAAGAAAATACGAGGAGGAAAAGATAACACCAAAGCCGCAAGTCTGCAAAGATGGTGGTGCTTTCAACAAAAATAAATAGAAGGAAAATTAATAGGAAAAATGTTTTTTTTCAGTTTACATCTTTTGTCTGATTTGTAGGAAAGGAATCTGATGTTATTTTTAGAGATTGTTTGATCTAGGGCAGATTCAATTAAAAAATCATTGTGGATACTTTTTTTAAAGTATGTTTGATAGTCATTCTTTCAGTCTTACAATTTTGTGTTTTCAGGTTGGCACAATTCAGAATTTTAAAATCTAGATTACTAGTAACTATTTACAAATGAACCTAAGTCATATGTACTCCAAGTCCAATATTCTGTATATCCCTCTTCTGTGTTTCTTCTCTAATTAGTAGTAAGGAGTATCATCACCTTGCTAGAAGTCACAATAGGGGGATGTCTAGTTTGAAACCACTAGAACTTAAAGCCACATAAACACTTTTAAGATACCCTGTATGTAACTTTTTTCATTTGTTCACACACTTTTTTCTCCTTTTCTGCTTATTCCTTTTCTCTCCTACAATCCTATCAATTGCCAGACATTTGCACTTTAGTTTCAAAATATGTCTTATTCATTTCCTCTTTTCTAGTCCCACAGCCATCACCCTAATTCCAGCCCTCTTTACCTCTTACCTGGAATATTATAATAATATCCGAATTGGTGTTCCTACCTTGAGCCTTTCCCAACTCCAATCCATCTTCCACAGTTATGATCTCTAATATCAAATGTAAACTCTACTGTACATCACTTAAAACTCTGGCCCTAGTCTGCCTTGACACTCAGTGTATGTTCTGCTCCTTCACACTCACTATGATCATTTTTATTTTGGGGTCTCCATTACCTAGCACAGTGTCTGGCACATTGATTTGTTGGTTGATTCATTTATGTTCCTTCTCTTTCCTATCCTTTCTAACATTTCTTTTTCCTCATTCCTAACCTTTTTGCCCATTTATCTGACTCCCATCTCCCTTACAACTTCTCCATCTTCTCCCATGCCTCCTAGCATGTGTTCTCACACATCTCTCCTGTTCCTAAAAGATGACCCTGTCTAACTTTGAACTTTCCCCCCAAAATCGTGAGACATGAGTTTGAATAGAGACTCCTTCCTCTTCTCCTCTCCCCTGATTAGAAAAAGTATCATTTGACAAATATATATATACACACACACACATATATATATATATATTTATGTTACATGTGTGACTTTATGCAGTTTCTTTGATCTTCAATTTCCTTATTTTTAATATAAGGGAGGGGAATTGGACTAGATAACTTCTGAGGTCCCTTTCATCTTTAAAGCTAAAGATCTTGTGAACTGAAAATATCCTAAGGGCCAGACAGTGGTGAGTGGCAATCCTGGTCATAGACACTAACTCTAGGAATTGAAGAGATTACCATGGACTAATCAATAATTGTTTTAAAAATATCTACTGTGTGCCAGGCACTATGCTAACCTCTGGAGGTCCCCCAAAAAAGGCAAAAGTCAATCCGTGCCCTTAAGAGGCTTACAATAGCATGCAAAGAAATATATACAGAATAAATCAGAAACAATTAAGGTGCTGTAAGAGAGGGTGGGGAAGACTGATTGTAGAAGGTAGGGTTCTAGTTGAGACTTTAATTGCTAATCTGGCAGTAGGTGTTATAAAAACTTGTTAAATGTCCATAGTAGCCTAAGTGTTTTTATATCCACCTTCTCTGACCCAAGTAAAAACACTTCTCCTTATGATGATGATGCTTCCTCCTATAACCTCTACCTTACCCTACCCCCTAACATTTTCTGCCTCCCTCATCAATACATCTGAGGCACAATCCAGAATCTCTGTTATTACACTGACTTGAAAAGAAGAAAGAATGATTTTTCCCAGTTCCCAAGACTTTCCCCACTTTTGGTGGAATCTGGTGTTCTTTGTGTACCTAACTGGTCTAGACATATTTAAAAGACCCAGTCCTCACTTTTCTGTTAAATGGTGGTTCAATAGAAAAAAAAACAACTAAATGGCACATTTATAGTATCACACCTGTAATGTGTGATAAATATTTTGTGATTTATAGTATCAACGTGATACTATAAATCACAAAAATTTATGTGTAAGTTACATATTGATTGATATTATTGTGAGGATTTTAACTATTTTTTTTTGCTCCTTTTAGGATTTTGTATTTTTCATGTGTGATTTATGTTTTACTTAGTAAGTGGCTAATATATAATGAACTTTTTACCAGACGTGTTACTGACTTCTGAGGTCTTTTTCATCATCATCATCATTAAGTATTATTTGTATGCTGGCGCAGTTTTCTGTGTTCCCGACAATCTCAGAATTTAACCTGTGCGTTTATTTTCTTAACACAGGTCACCGTACACTATTCATTGGAGTTCATGTTCCCCTGGGAGGAAGAAAGAGTCACCGACGTCACAGGCATCGTGGACATAAACACAGAAAGAGAGATAGAGAAAGAGATTCAGGATTAGAGGATGGACGAGAGTCTCCTTCTTTTGGTAAGACTCTCCCCCCTCTCCCTAACCATGAAATTCAAAATAATCAACTTCTTTAAAAATTTAAAGGTTCATGGAATTCACTATGTTCTTTTGTGTTCTCTGTGTACCTCATTAAGCATTAAAGATTGCTTCTGAGTTTGTAATAAGAAAAACAAATGATGCCTTTACATGTAAAACAGGCTTAAAAGATGCTGAGACCAAAAGGGAATTGAGGCAGGAAATCTCAATCTTTATTATTGCTGTCTTGGCAATTTTATCTTATGAAAGGGAAAAATTGTTTATGTTTTTGATGGTAAATTAAAACTTGAACACTAGCAGTATCTCTATGTTATTCACACAAATAGAAATGATGTTTAGTTTTTTAATTCAAGGAGAATAGGCATTTATCAAAATTTTGCTTAGATTACTATAGCTAACCAAAGTATACTTATTAGCAGATAAAAGCACTTTGAATGAAAGTTCTGCTTGATCAAATAGATTACAAAGGAAATCAAAATGTATTAATACTTTAGTATTTGAGAACCTATAAAATAATGGCTACCAGGTAGAAGACTCCAAAGGCTATTTTTTCTTAGGCTACTAAGAACATTTAACAAGTTTTTGATGATTCACTGTGTAGTTAAAACTTTTCAAGGTACCATGAAGGAAATAAAAAGTGTATGACATGATCCCTTGCCCAATATGCTTAAAATCTTATTAGGGAGTGGCAGCTAGGTAGGTCAGTGGATAGAGATCCAGGACTAGAGATGGGAAGTCCTGGGTTCAAATTTGGTCTCAGACATATGTTAGGTGTGTGACTCTAAACGAGTCACTTTACCCTAATTGCCTAGCTCTTACTACTCATCTCCCTTGGAACTGATACTTTATATCAATTCTAGGATAGACAGTAAGGTTGTTTTTTTTAAATCTTATTAGGAAAACAAGAAATTTACGTCTGAAGGCATTTGAGACAAAGGAAAAAATTACGAAATGCTATTTTGATCAGTCAAGTGCCCCCAGAAAGAACTAGAGGGTAGTCAATGAAGGAGAAACATATTTTTGTTTAAAATTTCATTTCAAATATGATTTTTGCTTCTCTGTAAAGGGATACCAAGAAAGAAAAGGTCATTGCTCAAGTTGGAAAGAAGGGCAGTTGTATGGCCAGGTGAATACTAGATCACATCTATGGTCTCTTCCAGTTTTAAATCTATAATCCTTAATAATTCCTTGTAACTAAAAAAAGATTATTGTTTCCTGTTAAATTGCATTTTTTGGTGAAACTATGTATTAAGATTATGCTGAGTTAAGACCTATTAAATCTAGAAGATATTATCAAGGCACAAGGATTAAATTTCTAATTATATAGTACTAAAGAACATATATTAATACAATCTAATAAAATTAGTATAAATAGGTCATGTCAGGTTACACTTTGGTTCATTCAGGAACAATATTAATATTTGCTATCAGGGTTTATCCATTTTGCCCTCTGTGCCTGGGAGGAAACAGCATCAGTGGATTTTGATTTTACAAATCTTGCTTAGTGGCTAAATTCACATCTTTCACTTTTAAGAACTATTTATGATGTCAGTATTCAGTCATCATCCCTCCATACCATCAACTAAGAGTGGACCATTAAAAAAATATCTTTGACCATGTAGTTTTCTTAATTCAAATTTGTTTGTTTGTAACATTAAAATGCCTAGCAAACTCCTTCCCTTCTCCTCTCCCCTGAATAGAGAAGACATCATTTGACAAAAAGATATATGTATCTAGAAAACTATGTCTTACTTATTTCTATTTATGGGTTCTTTCTCTGGAGGTGGATGCACACAAGTCATTCTTCAAACAATATTTCTGTTGCTGAATACAATGCTCCCTTGGTTCTGCTCATTTCACTCTTCATAGTTTCAAGTAGATGAAAAAATTCCATGTTTTTCCAAAATTAACCTGCTTATCATTTCTTATGGTGCAATAGTATTCCATCACAATCCACAATTTGTTTAGCCCAATTGATGTGTGGACATTCTTTCCATTTCCAGTTCTTTGCCCCGGCAGAGAAAACTGTTATAAATATTTTAGAGTATATAAGGTTTTTTTTCCTTTTTCATTTTAGGCAATAAACAAAAAATCCAACTACTTAACTGGTATCAGTCATATAAACATCTAAATCTATTAAATATAATTGAAGTGATAATAAATAGAGCTTTCCATGACTGAAATAAATTGCTTCTTGAGGAAAATATTCTTCAGTTAATTTATACATTCAGGGAGAAAATCTATGGTCACTTATTGAACATTTGATCACTTAATACATACTGAACATAGAAGGGATGTATCCATGACTAAAGGATTGGATCAGAAGATCTCAGTGATTTTATAATTTTCTGGTAATTTCTGATTCTTTTACTAGATGAACCCTGACATCCCTTCTAGCTCTAAAATTCTGTAGTTAAGGGACAGCTGGGTAGCACAGTGGACAGAGCACCAGGCCTGGAATTGGGTGAACTTGGGTTCAAATATGGTCTCAGACAGTTCTTAGCTGTGTGACCCTGAGCAAGTAATTTAACACAATTGTCTACCCTTGCTAATCTTCTGCCTTAGAATTGATAGTAGGACAGAAGGTGAGGGTTTAAAAAAAATAAAATTCTGAACTCATATAACTTGTTTAGTATAGATCAAGACTAGGACCTGGTTCTTTTGATTATTGTGTCCTATCAACATTCACTTTCAAGTTGAGCTAAATATAAAAACAACAGAGTTTTTATTCAATAACATTTGAAAAATAAAATAATGGCATTTCTTAAAGCAACAAAGCGTGGAAATAATTACTACACTCTATTTGAAAAAAGTGCGTATTGAAAGTAGGAATTAAGAAAATAAGTGAATAGGTATAATTTAATATTTTTATGATTAGAATGAAAATTTGCAACTGAAAAAGCCTTAGAATTCACCTTTCTTACTATCCCCTAATTACTATGATTCTTTTTCAAAATTCAAACCCACAGAAATGTCATCATCATAATCATCTTCATCATCCCTAGCATTTATGTAACACTTATTATGTGATAGGTACTGGAATATGTGCTTTACAAATATTTTCTTATTGGATCCTCACAACTCTGGGAGGTAGATGCTATAATAATCCCAATATTACAGTTCTAAAGCTAACAGAGATAAATGACTTGCCCAAGGTCACATAGCTAGGAAGTGTCTCAGACTGGAATTTCAATTCAAGTTTTCCAGTCTCCAGACCCAGTACTTTAACCGCTTTACTACTAGAAATATTTTTGCTAGAACATTCTTTAGCAATCCCCACGATTATTTTAAAGTTAGAGTAGAAAGTCTTGCAAAGAATATATATATATATATATCTATATATATATATATATGGTTTTTCAGCTTTAATCCATCTCAATATTAAAAATCCTTCAAGTTCTTTGTAGCTACAGTTAAAACTGGTTTAGTTTAAGCTATCATTTCTCTGACATTCTTCACTCCACAGTCTGCTACTGAAGTAATTCCCTATACATTTTAACTTCTTTCTCTTTCAGAACTCTTTCAGTGCCCTACATCCCTTTTCCTCTAGGACTTTTATTCCAAATTTGAGCTACCTCCTGTTTCATGCAGCTTCAGTTCATCTCTCTCCACTAGCTCCTTATCTTCCTAGATTTCTCTTCAATTTAAACAAACAAACAAACAAACCAAAAGCCTTTCCATTGATCCCTCTGGATGAAGTCATCCAGGTATCATTCTATCTCTGTCTTGTCTCTCNATATGACTATATATATATATATATATGGTTTTTCAGCTTTAATCCATCTCAATATTAAAAATCCTTCAAGTTCTTTGTAGCTACAGTTAAAACTGGTTTAGTTTAAGCTATCATTTCTCTGACATTCTTCACTCCACAGTCTGCTACTGAAGTAATTCCCTATACATTTTAACTTCTTTCTCTTTCAGAACTCTTTCAGTGCCCTACATCCCTTTTCCTCTAGGACTTTTATTCCAAATTTGAGCTACCTCCTGTTTCATGCAGCTTCAGTTCATCTCTCTCCACTAGCTCCTTATCTTCCTAGATTTCTCTTCAATTTAAACAAACAAACAAACAAACCAAAAGCCTTTCCATTGATCCCTCTGGATGAAGTCATCCAGGTATCATTCTATCTCTGTCTTGTCTCTCACTCCTATTCTTAAAAATTTTTCCTAAATCCAATTCTGTCATTTTGTCATCATGTTGTTCATCCGTGTCATCAGTGGACATCAGTGTCCATGTGAGTAGAGTGCCAAAAAAAGTCCACAGAATCTATCAGAATTGAGAGAGTAACTAATAATTTCAGCTATAATCAGATCCATACTATGGGAATAGAAATGATGAGCTTATTTCCAGTTTCCTATCACTTAAAAATGATACTAATGGTCAGACACCAATTAGACCTAATATCTCAGATTCTGCTTATGATCTTTGGTTCTTTCCTATTGATCCTCTTCAATTCCCTTTAATATTTCCTTTACCTAATAATGTTCAAAATGTTCTCTTTTTTAATCTCTTTTTCCCCTCCCGTTCTCTACTCTTACCTTTGGAAATTTCACCATCAAATTTAGGTTAATATTGTTTAGAGAAAAAGAAAACTACCAGAGCAACCAAGAGATAACTGAAAGCAGAGTAGAAATTAGAAATTCTTGTAAAATGGAAACCCAAAATAAATAGGTTTATTTAAGGACTATTAATGAATAAAAAAGAGAACAGAAAGAATACCAATGACCAGAAGAGTAAATGGAATTTCAGAGAGAGAGAGAGAAGTTAAATGGAAATTTGAAGAAAATAAATCAGAGAATGATAATCAATTTAGAAATAGCAGTTGTGTGAAATAATAATGGATATAGTATAGCTAATTCTTAAAAGAAGAAATTTGAGAATATTAAACTATAAGGTAAAGCACTATAACCTTTGTACTGTTAAAATGCCAATGAAACAAACAAAAAAAAACACTGTGGTTCACTTTTAGTGATGGCACTTTATGCAACCTGTATAATGGAAGAGTATAGAACAGCACGTCACCATCTAGTAAAAGGAGTATTTTTAGTTCCTTAGGAAAATGCAAATGCCAGTGTAATTTTAGGTTCTGTGGTAGTCATTACAAGACCCTTAATTTTAGACTGAATTTTAAATTAACCACATGGACATTTTGACTTGCTTGCTGGAGAACAAAATAACTCCAAGTTTTAGTATTTCTAACAGTGAAATTTACCAGTGATTAGACCCAATGGGAGAAATGAAATTGTAAATATGCAGGGAAAGTTAAGTTGATTCTGTACACACCAACACACACATATGTATGTTGTGAAAGTGGAGGGAATTTTGTGCTGAATTTAATATTTAATGAGAGCCTTATCCTGAAGATATAGAAAAGCTTATTGAGAAAGCTATAATGATGAACTCTCTTAATTATGGCAACAACATCTCTGTCAGAAGTGCCCCAGAAATATCTGACTGATAAGGAGGCATTTAATTCTCTGAAATAGTTATTATGGTACTCATTTGTGAAAACACAGATTCTTATAACCCCTGAGGAATGCTGACATGACAAAAATCATCCTTAGTTCCGGTTTATGTTCTTTTAAATTCAGTTATCTCTCTCTCTTTCTTACTTATCTTATTATTTCTGGAATGTAATAGGGTTGAAGTATGAGTTTAAAGCAAGCAAAAAGCTTTGATTTCCTTTGAGAAAAACATAAATTGAAATGTGTCAGTATGAAGCAATTCCCTTTTTTGATATAATCTTTGGAGTCTTAAATAAGATCCAAAAAGTAAGTCACTCTCCATATTTGGGGGGGAAATCATCATTCTTGTTAAAATCTTCCATTGCCCATCAGCCTTTGGGTGAATATTAGTGCATTTTATACATAATCCTAAAAACCCCAAGAACCTAAAAGTCCATTTTAAAAAATATCACTTGTAGCATGGTGCTTGACATCATAAATGCTTAATAAATGTTTCTTGACTTTTTGATTCTCCATGTCATTCTAAAAACAAAAAAACCTTAGAAAATCAGTATAATAAAGAATGAAGTATGAAACCCCACTTTCTTTCTAAAGAGTATAAGCTAAGAGATGCGTAAGGATGAACCTTAGTTGGTTTTAATGGAGCTTCATTATCATTAGTATGCAACACTAATCTATCAGTCAATTGAAGCTAATTTGGTAAACTAGTATTTAAAATCTTGGCCACACAAAGAGCCAAAAATGAAGCAACAACAATATCCTGGGGTTAAACAGTACTGATTCTCAGTGGACACATCATCTGAAATTACAAAAGCTACATGCAAATTGTACAATACATATACATGTCTCTATTTGTTAAATTTATTTATCTGAATAACATCAATTGAAGAATTTAGCAAGAAATTTGATTCTTTTTCTCTGCTAGCTAGTGATATTTTCATTCATGCTTTTCCTTAGTTTAATGACCATTGGTTATTCAAGAAATACATTTCTAATTTGCTTCCAATCTTTACCTTTTCTACATTTACTGTGTATACAGAGAACGTATTACATTAGAGTCAAAAGTATTCAATATGTTTGAAAAAATCTACTAGAACTCCATTTAACAATTTTTTGTATGAAAAACTCATCTAAATTCATATGACCCCAAAATAACTTTCTTTTTAAAAAATCCTTATCAAGCTTTTCTTGACTTCAAAAGCAATTTGCAGAGTGCACAGAAGGAGGTATGAGTTGTTGGGGGGTTTTTAGTATGTTGCTTCCTACAAATTTATGCAATTAGCCTAAATTTCTCACCGATGATCTTCTGGAATAAAAACTATTCCAGACTATAGAATAAAGTTAATTATGAGTGAGGCACTGTAAAGTTTTTTTGAGAATGATTGGATTTATACTATATCAACATGTTCATTTTCAAATAATTTTTCATGCCTTTTGTATTTACATGACCTGCATTTCAAACATTCCTCTCAGAGTCTTATAACAAAGAACGAAAAGATGAAAGGAAAATTCAACAAAACTTGCCAGCACATCAACCGGGTTCAACATTTTTGTTAAACCTTTATTTTATGTTTTAGGAGCAACTCTAAGACAGAAGGGCAATGGCCAGGCAGTTGGAGTTAAATGACTTGTCCAGGGTCACACAGCTAGAATGCATCTGAGACCAGAGTTTAATCCAGGTTCTCTCCCAACTCCAGGTCTGATGCTTTTATCCACTGTGCCACCTAGCAGCCCTTGGGTCAAACATCAAAAATAGTTCTATATTCATTATTTCCTACATCTGTAAAGACTAGAGGGAAGAATCTCAAAATGTCAGAAAACAATTACTAAAAATTGTATTGACACGTGATCTGGAAAACATTTTTCCAGATTATAGTGATTAATTTTAATATTCATTTTTGATATTTTGCAAACCATATTCTCTCCCTCCTGCCTCACCTCCTCCCCAAGAAAGCAGGTAACATGATATAGGTTTTATATATACATATATATAATTATCACATAATCCATGTTGATCATATTATGAAACAAAACACATATTGCTAACACCAGACGAGAAGTTTGTGGAAGAAATGAAGAATGTTATGTTTCAGTCTGCATTTGAACTCTGTTTCTTCTATGGGTGTGGGCATCCTTTTCCATCATGAGTCCCTTTGAGTTTTTCAGGATCCTTGTTTTTTTGATAATAGTTAAGTCATTCACAGTTGATCATCCTAAGTTATTGTTCTGTGTTTAAAAAAAAAAAAGAAGGCAGGAAATGAATTCTCACATTTCTTCTGTGGGACAAAACTGGTCATTTCACAATATTCGGTTTTCTTTGTTTTGTTGTTTCTTTTTACATGGTTGTAGTAATCAGATATATTTTTCCAGTTTCTTTTTATAAAACATAGCACAAATTCATGTCTTACCCTGCTTCTCTGTGTTCATCATATTCACCACTTTTTACAAGAATATTTATTTCCTTTTATTCATTTACCACTGCTTGTCCTAATCCATAGGCATCTAATTTGTTTTTAGCTCTTTGCTTGAACTTTGGGGTTTTGTTTATTTGGTTTTTGTTTTTTTTGTATCAACACGTTTTGCTGCTTTTGTTGACTTGACAGTGGTAGTTATCACATTGTTCTTTTGACCATTTCCTCATTTCATATCACTTGATACAAGATGTCCCATGTTTCTTTGAATTCTTCTTTGCCATCTTTAGTAGTAGAATAATATTCCATTACATTTATAGATTATGAATTGTTTTGCCATTGCCCATTCACTTGGTGTGTCTTTTATTTCCAACTTCTTATTACCATAGATAATGATCCTAGGAATATTTTGAGTTGTTTTCATCTGTTCTTACTCTCAGTAACTTTCATGGGATATAGAGCCAATAATAAGATCTTGGGGTTGAAGGATATAAATAATTTGGTCTCTTTTCTTGCATAATTCAAAATTGATTTCCAAAATGGCTGTGACAATTCATACCCTCAACAGCAGTGGTTTAGCATTCCTGTCTTCCTACAGTCCTTCCAACAATGTTTTCTCATTGTTGTTGTTGGGCGTGAAGTAGTAAAAATTCAGAGTTGTTTTCATTTCTTTTTCTTTCTTTTTTGTGATTTTAAATTTTTTCAGAGGGTTTTTTCATAGTTATGTTTCTTTTCTGAAAAGCTACATATATTCTTTGATCATTTGTTTTATGGGAAATGGTTCCTGAATTTACATATGTACATCAATTCTTTTTAAATTTAGATTTCAGACTTCTTCAGATATATTTAATGCAAGTGGGTTTTTTCTAATCCTTGTACTTTTTTTCCAATTCTAAGTTTATTTTATTCATCTAAAATATATTTTTCATCAAGATTATCTATTTCATCTTTTATTCTCATAGCACTTTGAAACCTTCCTATTATATGACATTAATAGTGTTAGGGACTAAACCTATGATTTCACTGATATGGAAAGCCCCCATGAGGACATTCTCTCTACCAATGCAGGTCAACTTTTAGTCTTAGGGACTTGCATGGGGGCGTTGAGAGGGTAAATGACTTTCCTAGAGAAACACACACACACACACACACACACACACACACACACAGACACACACACACACACACACACACACGGAGAGAGGAAGGGAACAAGTTTTTATTAAGCAACTATTATTATGAGCCAGAAATTGTGCTAAACTCTTTTAAAATGTTTTATTTAATCCTCACAACCACATTGGGAGGTAGGTACTGTAACTATCCTCATTTTACAGTTGCATAAACTGAGGCAGGTGGAGATTAAATTAATTGCCTAAGGTGACATAGCTGTAAATGTTTGAAGCTGGATTTGAAGGACTCCAGTTCTCTATCTACAGCATGGCATTGCCTGCATGACACTAACAGTTTTACAATGCCACATATTAATCATGATTCACCTACTTATTATATAGGGCAATTAATTGGAGAATCCATGTCTTATTTAAGTTCTTATTCCTTTCAGTGCTTAACAGAGTGCTTCTTCTTCAAAAATTTTAAAAGCCCTTAAAGGACAGAGCCCTACCTTGTTAGGACCCCTTATTGTTTGTGCTGGGTCAGCACAGCCTTCTAGAATCCAGAATAACCTTGACACCATACTGAGACCCAATAGGAGAAAGAAAGTGCTTCACATTATTGGAAGAGGTAGCCAATAAATGTTTAAATTGAATTTAATTAAACGTTTGGTGGAATAAGGTTAATATAAAAACATGACATGCTCCTGGTGGCAACAGCATCTGTCATTCCTGTGCATACTTTCTTTAACTCCTTAGTTTCCAAAATTAGATAAATATCTTGTTTCCAGTAGCCAAGGGATCCATGGAGGCCTTTAAATTTTTTTGTCCCTCTTCTCCGTGCCCTGGCAAATATGAATACAGAGCTGTTCCAGTTATGAATTGCAATGAACATGGCAACAGATCCTTCCATATGATATATCATATTCTTGGCTGTTAAATTGATAGTTTGGGGGATTTTACAGTATTAGGCTATTCTATGTTTTCACTGACTGTCATACAAAGAGGTAAAGTAGTCACCATAGAGAAAATATTTACCCTACCCTAAAGAATGCTTTCTGAATTAGATAAGACTGTAATTTTGTGAAATGTATGCTATGCTATTTTAAGGTTCCCAGATTTGTCTAAAATGCAGGCCCAGAACAAAGCATTTGAACAATTACAGTAGAGAAGAGGGAATTTGAGTCTCTCTCTCTCTCTCTCTCTCTCTCTCTCTCTCTCTCTCTCTCTCTTTCTCTCTCTCTCTCTCTCTCTCTCCCTCTTT
>NC_058132.1:263746457-263781423 GCF_016433145.1 Gracilinanus agilis | reverse complement strand
TTCCATAATTCTCCTTTAGGACCATCTCTATTGCTGGCTTAATGGGTTGCTGTCTGCTCTCTCTCTCTCTCTCTCTCTCTCTCTCTCTCTCTCTCTCTCTCTCTCTCTCTCTCTCTCTCTCCTTTTCTCTCTCTCTGTCTCTTCTATCTCTCCTCTCCCTGTCTCTGTCTGTCTGTTTGTCTGTCTCTGTCTCTCTCTATCTCTGTCTGTCTCTTCTATCTCTCCTCTCCCTCTCTGTCTCTCTCTGTCTCTGCCTCTCTGTCTCTGCCTTGCTGTCTCTGTCTTTGTCTCTGTGTCTCTTTCTCTCTTTCCCTCTCTCTCCCATCCCTCTCTTCTCTCCCTCTCTATCTCTGTCTGCCTCTTCCTTCTCTCTCTTCTTTTCTCTCTCTTTCTCTTCCTCTGTCTCTCCCCTCTCTCACTTCTCTCCCTCTCTATCTCTATCTTTCTCTTCTATCTTTCTTCTCCCTCTCTCTCTCTCTCTCTCTGTCTTTGCTTATCTGTCTCTCTGTCTGTCTCTGTCTTTGTTTCTGTCTCTCTCTGTCTTTCTCTCTCTGTCTGTCTGTTTCTCTCCTGGCTTCCTTGCTCCCTCCCCCTCTATTTCTCTCATTCTTTGAAATTTTAAAAGTCTGTGGGTCATGTAAGACCTGTTGTGGACATAGCACAATGCATGTAAAATCATTTTTAATTTAAAGAATGAATGGTAAGATATGGAGGGAACAATAGGCAATTTTCTAGTTTGAAGAATATGACTCTTATCCTTGATAGTAGATCAGTTTTCTTTAACAGGAAATAAGTTTTTCCAATATCTTCTTGTCATTGTGTCTTAGATGAAAAAGTCTTAGATGAAAACTTGATACTACATCCTGGAGCTTAAAAAAGCATCTTGTTCTTGCTGTGAAAGTCCTTATGTTTATTTTGTTGACTAGTCTTTCGGAGTGTTCTAAGTGGAACTACTTGCTTTGTAAGCTGAAATACTAATAGAGAAAACCCCAAAGCAATGGTTTATGCTTACTGAACTGGAGCTTTTTTAACTTAAATGCAAGGAACAATAATGGGGATAACTAGCACTTATATAATGCTTGAAGATTTGAGAAATACTTTCCATATTATCTCAACTGATCCTTGCAAAAATCCTATAAGGGAGCTATGATTATTATCCTCAGTTTGCAGGTAATAAAACTGAGGCTTGAAAGAGTTAAGTGACTTGCCTAGGGTCATATAATTACTGAGGACTTGAGGTAGGATTTGAACTCAGAACTTCTTAAATCCAAGTCTAACACCCTCTTCACTGCATCCATAGCTGCTTTCTGCAATAGAACTCTGAAATCAATAATTTGTGCTAAATAGAATCTATAAGTCCTTGAGTACTTCTAAATGTGGAAAATATGTTTGCACAAAACAATTGAATTAGAAGGAGAATGGTTAGGAGATATTTCAAAGATATGCTGAAACACAGCTTGAAAGATAAAACTGAGTTATAGATTCTGCAGTTACCCCAAACTGATCCAACATAAAAGACAAAAGTCTGCAACCACCTGTCCACCAGTCATTCCCTATAAGTTCTTTGAGAACCAAGACCAAGACTCATGGTTGTTTGCTTGGACTCTCTCCCCTCCTCCCAGGACACACTCCAATGTCCAGCAGAATCATAGTTTGATGAAATGAAGGAACCTGTGCAATCTTAGTAACTTCTCTTTGTTTTACATAGATCCTGCAACTCCCATTTTTGGCTCTTTACAGAAAGTTCTGCCTTGTGTCAAAATAGCCTATAGGCAGAGGGGTGGTTGGGATGCTGGTGAGTGAGATTACTGAACTGGATAATTAATCTAGCCCTAGGTTAGCCCTAATTGCTCTTTATGCTAATGGACCCAAGTAAGCAACAGGACGAAATAATAAAACATTTAATTGGGACAAAATGAATAGTAAGGAAATTAGAAAAATATCAGCCAAGTCCCAGTTGAGTACAATGCCTTTGTATGATCTTCCAGAGAATTTTGGGAAATCGTTTCTTACAAAAGACTCGTGACTCCAGTAGAGCAAAGACCTTCTATGGCCATGGAATATGTGAATGAATCTCCTTTTCTCTACCTGCAGTCACCATGCTAGTACAAATCTTCCATACTTCTTGTGTTGACCATTACAGTGGTCTTTTATTGGCCTCTGCTTCTAGTCTTCAATCCATCTGCTACATAATTGCTAAAATTATCTTCCTAAGAGAATAGCTAAGTGGTACAATGGATAGAGGGTCAAGCCTGAAGGAAGAAGGAAGGAGTAGGAAAACTTGTTTTCCTCAGTTCAAATCTGGCCTCAGGCACTTAACTCTGGGCAAGTCACTTTACCCTGTTTGCCTCAGTTTCCTCATTTGCAAAATGAGCTGGAGAAGGAAATGGCAAACCAATCTAGTACTTTGTCAAGAAAACCCCAAAGGGGCAGCTGGGTAGCTCAGTGGATTGAGAGTCAGGCCTAGAGATGGGAGGTCCTAGGTTCAAATCCGGCCTCAGACACTTCCTAGCTATGTGACCCTGGGCAAATCACTTGATCCCCATTACCCACCTTTACCACTCTTCCACCTATGAGCCAATACACAAAAGTTGAGGGTTTTAAAAAAAACCTCAAGTGGTGTCATGAAGTCAGACATAAGTGAAATGAATGAATAATAACAAAATAAAAATCTTCCTGAAATTAAAATCTATACCTTTCCCTTCCTGCTCAAGAATTTTCCATTACTTTTTGCTACTAGATTAAAATACAATTTTCTCAACTTGGCATTTAAAGCCCTTTATAGTTATGCACCCCTTCATACATTTCATTTTTCCCAACCTTCTTATACATTATTGCCCTTTACATACTCCATGTAATAATAGTATTGGCCTCACAAATGATAATCCACTTCCGCTTCCTTTCTCTTCTCATTTTTGATTCCAGTTTTAACTCAAGTAACACCTTCTACTTGAGGCTTTTCCCAGAATCCATCCCCAGCTACCAGTGCCATCCCCATCTAAGATTACCTTGGATCTGCTTTCTAATCCTGTTTCTTCATCTCTAAAACAAATAAATTGGATTAGAAGATTTCTAATATCTTTTGCAACTCAAAATAAATCATATAATCCTGTGATCATGCTTTTCCATCATAATTTGTATCTATAATTAAATTAATAAAAATTAAATAAAGAAAATAACCAAAATCTAAAGAAAGGTACGCTAGAAAAAAAGACATGATGATTATTAGTGAATAATAAGAGAACAAAATGTCAAAGCATTTAAGGTGTTTAAACTGAAGGTAATAGAGGAAAAACAGAAACATCTGTCAAGATTTCTACAGTAAACTAACTTTCTCTATCAATACGGACACTACAATTCCTATTGTGCTCTTGAGGCAGTGGGAAAAGCGTATAAGTTGGAGGTCAGGGGGAATAAAATAGGAAAGACAGCTAGAATAAACCAAGCATTAACAGAGGAAGTTCAAGTCTGAAGACAATATTTTGTATATATTAAGGAATCAAATGTCATGATAGCTGAAAGGGGAAAAAATATTAGATGATTGCGGGGGAGGAAGAATCATAGAAGTTATCATCACCAAAGCAAGGTAATGGAAAAGGTGTCAATAAATCCATATGCTTCCTTTCCTATCTCAGCAAAATATTCACAACTACTTGGAGATATACAAAGGGTATCATTGATAGCAACAACCTGAGAAGGTAACAGAAATAATTTTGCAACATCATAGCAATCATCGAATTGACTAACAGGTACACAGAGTAGATCCGTCTGTGTTTTGTTGACAATAAAGATATTTGTTTTACAGAGCAAGATGGGTCTTAAAGTCATTTCTTGGGGGGGGGGGGTGATGATATATCATTGAAAATCATGGAGTATCACAGTATGAAAAAAAACACAGAGAAATTATTTGAACCAGAAATTTTAAAACTTAGTAGTGATATGAAAATAATTATAAAAATAATAAAAGTTATTCATTCAGTTGGTTTTTCAAAAACTCATTTGTCAGCTTTATGTAAACATTTGAAACCCTTGCTTCCTATTTTCAAGGTCTGAATCAAGCCCTTATTTCTTCACTCTCTACCTTCTCCATATTTAATCAATTACAACGTTTTGTTGATTTTAACCCTTTAACATCTCTCTTATCTTCATCTTCTTCTCTATTCACACCACATTCTCAACAGTTCAGTCCCCTATTTCTTTTTGTTTAAACCAGTAATTCGTCTCTCTACATTCACTCTCTCTCCCCTCCAGTTTGTGTGCCAATGAATTCATATTCCTAAAGCTCACATCTGAACATCTCTCTTCCCTGTTCAAAAACTTTTGTGACTACTTAATGCATCTAAGATAGAATACAAATTCCTCTATTTGGCATATGAAGCCTTCACAATATGGCTCCATTTTATTTTTTGACTAGTTATCTATTATTTGTCCTCCACACCGCCTTCCAACCCCACATTCCCACCCCTGGCCATGGTCTCTGCTCTTCAGCCTATCTGCTTTACTAGTCGTCTCTTTACATTTCCCCACCCTATGCCTTTGCACAAAATATGGAATGATCTCCTTCTTCAACTACTCATCTTTATACCTCCTGAAGGCTCTCCCTGCCCTGTTCTATGTATGAATAAAAAGTAAGAATCCCTCGAGGAGTCTACATTCAATTAAGAGACACAACACATACATTCACATATAAGTAAATATGGCATATGACAATGATAAATATGCTGCAGTTATAAGATGCACTAAGGCAACTAGGAAAGACAACTTGAAGGATATTTTGAGTTGCATCTAATGGAACCAATCTTTTGCCTTCTGATATTTTCATTCTGGTTCTACTGAGTTTCGCTCACTTCTTTCCCTAATAGTCTTTATGACTTTGGCTTGTTCTCTCATGTTGTTATGATCTCAAGTGGTTTTGAGTTTCATCTTTTCAAATAGACTCCTTTAGAGCAGTGATCCTCTCTTGTACTTCCATCCCCATCACAGTCAAATACATACCAGGTACCCATCCCAGGAAGGATTATTCACCTCGACAGTTCATCCTATGCTGGAGCTTTTGACAATAGGATATATTTTTGAAGTTTCTCCGCTTTGTTTAACCATCAGAATTGAAAGTCAGACTTATCTTATTTAAATTGATCCTGATTGCTTTGTTTCAAATATGTAACTTAACCAAAGACTCTACTGGTTAGCAGAGCAGCCAAGAAGCCATGGAGAAAAATTATGTTCTTTGATATAAATAGCTGGTTTTATCCTTCATCCCCTCTGTTCAGTATACCAGAACAATTGTACTGTTTTCAGGGGCTTTACTTTCTCAGGCTGTATGACCCTTAGCAAATCACTTAACCCTGTTTAACTCATCTGTAAAATGAACAGGAGAAAGAAATAGCAAAGCACTCCAGTATCTTTGCCAAGAAAACCCCAAATGGGGTCATGAAGAGTCAGACAGGACTGAGAACAACCAAACAAAGATACTATCATAAGCAGTTTTCACTCTACAATATCCAGACTTTGTTTTTCATATTGAAAAAGTATAGTGTTTGGAAATAGTTTTGTTCTAGTAGTCATGTCAAATACAACATAACACATTCATGCTTTTAAATCTAGAAGAGCTTCTTATTAAAATATATACATGTATATGTAGGTATACATATACACACAGGGGCATACATTTTGTTTGTATTGTGACTGTTTTTTTCTCCCAGTCAACTTATAGCCTAAGGAAAAAAACAAACAAGGCAGTTTTCTGAAGATATCCAAGAGAAGTGATTTTGCCCTCCTTCCATAATGCCTCTGCTCTTGTTTCATTAACTTGAACATTTTCACTTCCTTCTTCAATAGAGTTAAACAAAAAACTGCTTCTGGAACAATGACAGTCCCTGGAATATTAATGAAGAAATCTGTTCTTTTGTCTTCTAATGACTTTAGCACAGTGCCCAATTTATATTCAACTCAACAGAACAAGACATCTTTTCTATTGACCTTTTTTTCTCTGAAACCCTATTTATTCTCCTCAGGCAAGTAGAACTATGTAAACAGCTATTTTATCAACTGTAAAAAATAAAAATGACTTTGTAACCTTCCATCAAGTCCATTTGCCTCCCTCAATCAAAGAAAGTAGTGAACAAATGCATATATTTTCATGTAATGAATATCCACACAGGAAATATTGATCTTTCAATGAAGTGTCAACTTTTCTTCACTCTCATTTAGAATGATATTTGAAATATTTTTAAAATAAACATATTAATAAATATTACAATTTACATTTTTAAAGATAACTATGAAAATGAATATACTTCTTGTTTAATGGAGGTTCATTTGCTCTCTTAAAACTTAAGAGGACAATTTGTAAAACTTCTCAGAGAACATGCTGATGCCCTGGAGGCCTATGAGAATTAATATACCTCCTGAAGTTCTTAATTTACACCTAGTTTGCCTACCTGGCAGGATCTGTCCCATATTGTAAAAAAAAGATAAATACTTCATCATTATTTGCTCTTTTCCCAGATCTTTTTCCTGGAACATGTGAAAAGAATTTCTGTCCCATTAAAGCACCATCCTATGAGTTCTGTGTTTCTTTCTCTGTACAATATTCTGTATTTTTCCCACTTCCTGTTACTCTGTCTTTAGTTGACTGAGGTTCTAAATCAAAACACCTCTCAATTTATATCACTGTAACAAATATACAATTATATTAGTTATGTTACATTATGTTTTATATATTATATTATATATTATATTCATTTTATTATATATATATGTTATATATATATATTCGCAACTAATATAATTACAAAATATTCCTTGATTACAAAAACCAGTCAGATTTGGGTTTTGGAACTTCAATAAGAGATTCTTGTATTTTTAGGGGACAGAGCAGAGCTCACTTTTTTCCTTTCAACATTATGTGTAATGATAAAAAAAAAAAACAACCAACCTGTATGATAAAGTATGAGGTACTTTATCAAGGGGCACTAAAGAGTGTGTCCCAAAAGTCTAAGTGCAGTTTTAAGCTATTAAAACTTAAAGTTATTAAGGCTTGAACCAATTCCAAGACTTTTGAAACATCCTGTATAGTTGTTTTCTTAATGTGAAAAATACTTTAGTACATTTTGAACATCCTTAATACCCCCCCTTTTATCACTGAGCAGAAATATATCTTGTAACGGCAGGGGGAATTGTTGGGGATGAGGGGGAGAATGGAGGGCTCTCTATGAAATATTTGTATATTAATTACTACATGATCACTTATTTTCAGTTACAAATAAATTGTTGAGGACTCTAAGCTGTTAGAGGGGAGGAGCATTCTGCACACGTGATAAATAAAAAGTCATTAATGAATTATTAAAGTAATAATTAGTTTATCATGTTTGGTTTTATTACTTAATTATATAATAATTAAATTAATGATAATCTGCTTATTGACCAGAACTTTAGATAGAGACTCTTTCCTCACCTGTCTTGAAAAGCATCATGTGTCATGGACTTAGTAACACTTGTTAAGAGATGGAATGGCTGGCAGAGGGACAGGTTCTCAGCTGGTAGAGGGTCCAGATACTAGCTGATAACCTCAGAGTCAGGAGAAGAATATCCCGGAATGGGAACTTGTTGCTTGACACTCCTAGTAGAGGACAAAGGATATGATTACTTTTCATTTTTTTCTTTTTATTTCTTTTAGCTCTTTCTTTCAAATCCAGATTTATATTTCTAAATTATTATTATTATTTTTAACCCATACCTTCTATCTTAAAATCAATACTACGTATTGTTTCCAAGGCAGAAGAGTGGTAAGGGCTAGGCAATGGAATTTAAATGACTTGCCCAAGGTCACACAGCTAAGGAAGTATCTGAGGTCAGATTTGAAACATTATTTTAAAAAAATTTTTGAGTTCCAAATTCTCTTTCTCCTTCCACTTCCTCCTCCATCCATTGAAAAGGTAGGCATGTGAAATCAATGCAAAACATATTTCAATATTAGTTGTATTGCAAAAAAGGCAAGAAAATAAAGTAAAAACATAATGCTACAATCTGTACCAGCAACTGGTCAGTTCTCTCTGGAGGTGGATAGTATTTTTTAATAAGAGTTCTTCCCAGTTGTCCTAGATTGATCAGAATAACTAAGTCTTTCACAGTTGATTATTGTTATAATATTGCTGTTACAAAGTACAATGCTGTACAAAAACTTTCCTGGTTTTGCTCACTTAGATAGATCCTCCTAGGTTTTTCTGAAACCATGCCCTTTGTTATTTCTTATGGCACAATAGTATGCCATTACAATCATATACCACAACTTGCTCAGCCATTTCCCAGTTGATGAGAATCTCTCAATTTCCAATTCTTTGCTGCCACAAAAAATACTATTAATATTTTTCTACATATAAATCCTTTTCCTCTTATCTTTTTGGGATATATAACTAGCAGGTTATTTTGGAGGTCAAAGGATATGCATAGCTTTATAGCCCTTTGGTCAAATTTCCAGATTATTCTCTAGAGTCCATGGATCAGTCCACAACTCTACCTACAGTATCTTAGTGTTCCTATCTTTCCATATTCCCTCCAGCATTTATCATTATTCTTTTCTGTTAGATTAGCCAACCTGATAAGTATAGGATGGTACTTCAGAGTTGTTTTAAATTTCATTTTTATCTTGGAAAGTGATTTAGAGTATTTTTTCATATAACTATAAAGAGCTTGATTTTTTCTTTTGAAAATTACCTTTTCATATCCTTTGACTGTTTATCAATTGGGAAATGGTTCTTATTTTCATAAAGTTGGCTCAGTCCCCTATATATTTGAGAAATGAAATGTTGTTCAGAAAAACTTATACATTTTTTTCTACTTTCCTATTTTTTCTAATTTGGGCTGCATTGGCTTTGTTAGTGTAAAAACTTAATTTCATGTAATCAACATTACCCATTATACTTCCTATGATCCCTGCTATCTTTTGTTTGGTCTTAAAAGTTTGTCCCTATTCATAAATGACAAATGAAATTTTCTTTGCTCCCCTAATTTGCTGTGAAATCATCCTTTTATGTCTAGATCATCTACTCATCTTGACCTTTTCATAATATTCCCTGTGAGATGTGGACCTATCCCTAATTTCTGCTACTTTCTAGTATTTTTCATAATTATTCATTTATTCACAATTACACTAAAATTACAGCCATTTCACTTTACTTGGATTTCTTTATAATATATTGTTAGGTCTTGAAAAAATGTCCTATGTCAAGATTAAATATTTTCACTGATTTTGCCAAAAGAGTAAAAATATATTGTTTTTAATTCATTTCAAAGGTTCCATTACTATTGTTTATTATTCTTTTTTACGTGGAAAAGCAACAGTATAATACAAAACTAACCTTGTAATTAGGAAAATCTGTGTTCAGGACTTGATTTTGACATATATTAATTAACCAGCTGGATGACCCTGAGCAAGTCACAACTTCATGGAGCTTCCAGGCAATTCTCTAAGACTCTGCCTTACAGATAACTTTAAAAATACTTGTTTAATTGCTTCAAAATACCCTTGATTTCCTCAATATAAATATCCCTCTGCCATTGCATACTGAAGCAACTTCATACCTTCATGAGTTTCTGTGACCAAATAATTTGTCTTTTAGTATCCAACTTTCTAAGGATGAAGCTTTCCTGGATAATCAGGATAGAGTGCATTCACTACACTGGGCTGAGTTTCTACTTGGCGCCTCTGCAGTTTAATTGGACCTGCCAATTCTTCTACTCTTAGGTATAGTCTTCAAGAACTCAGGGTTATCACCACACCAATATGAAACATTGGAGTAGGACTTTAGGGAAGGTACTCTTCAGCAAACAATGCAGACATGGAACTCAGGGGGAGACAGGGCTTGTATGCATAGCTATATGTAGTTTTGATAATCATCTATAAAGAACTGAGAGTGTGATAAGAAAAGAGAAGGAGGCCAAGAATGGATTATTTTGGCAATTGTACTGTGGGCATTAATTTATACACTTATAAACTAATTTATACATTAGTATTAGCTGTCCCAGGTAGAGTGCACAGCCCCTCCACACTGATTTGTACCTTCGATTTGTCACATTTTATAGGGCTCAGTATGATTTATAACTTCTTAGCATGTTATATCAAATAATTTACTCTATATTTATAACATAAAAATTACTTTCTCTAACTATCCCCAATTTTGATGATTGACAAATAAAGTTAAGGGCTAAAAGAAAAAGTTTCCTTAAAACTATATTAGAGTCAGGGCAAATAGTAGCTCAATGGATTGAGAGCCAAGTCTAGAGATGGGAGGTCCTGAGTTCAACTCTGGCTTCCGAAACTTCTTTAGTTGTGTTACCCTGGGCAAATGACTTAACCCCTTTTGCCTAGTCCTTACCCCTCTTCTGCCTTAGAACCAATATATGTTAATGATTCTAAGACATAAGGCAAGAATTTTTAAAAATTATATTAGGGAAAAATTGGTTTAAAAAGAGATAGGATCATAGTTTGAGATAGTTGAGAGACTGATAATAGAACACAGAGAAAAAAAGAACTATTAAATGCCTTTTGTGCTCCCATTTTCTCTGCCAACAAAAATGATCTTTGAGCTAGAAAGGAAAAAAAAAAACTAGAATTGATATAGGTTAAGAATAAGAGAAAATATAGCTTCGCCTTATAAGTTCAAGTTACCAGCCTGAAAAACCTATAACCAAAGGTGCTGAAAACCTAGTGGATATGATTACTGACCCCACCCTCCCAACAGTCATCTTTAAAAGTCCATGAAGAATCATAAAGTTACTGCAGAATTGGAAAAGGATAAAAGGCTGGATTTTGAAAAAAGGGACAAAAATGAAGTTGACAAGCAATCAACCCATGAGTTTGACTTCAGCTAGTGACAAAATTGCAAAAATGTATTATTATTAAGGTAGTTTTTTAACATTTAGAAAAACAAGCAGTGATTACCAAGACCCCCAGAGGACTTCATCAGAATTATATTGTGCCAGATTAAATGTAGAAGGAAGATTAAGGTGAATTATGGTTGGGTGACAGATAAAAATAATGTGCTCTCAGCAGTCAGGAAATCATAGCTCCATGGCAGGAACTGGTAGTCGATTTGAGCAGGTGCCAGCAGTGTCTTCAATAGGACAATGTAGTAGGAAGATGGGAGTGAAGCATGACTTTGTGAGAGGGGCTAGCTAGATACAATGAACTCATACTATAAAGTTAGCCTAGAGTAAGTGAGGCATAGAGCCTGGCACTTGGCTGTTGGAAATTCCATTCTACTTTGTTCTGGTCAGGCAACAAGCTATCTTTTTAAAGTATCTCAAAAGTTCTTTTGTGGAAGAAAGATTAGGCTTATTCTGCTTAGCTCCAGAGTGCAAAACTTGGAGCAATAGAAGACTTGAGGAGTATGTATGTATTTTATCCTGGAGGTGGGTCTCCCTAGAGATAAATGAGTACAAAAATGATATCAGGCTAGGAAGATTATTTTAAGAACTATATGGAGGTCATATTAGCGAGACAAGTGACTAGAAGCTGGGAGTCTTAGTCCAAGTGGTGATGATGTTGAGAAGTTTGGAGAAGTTAAGAGTGGAGAAGGCAGATGGTTTCAGTGTCAGTGAAGAAGGAGGAGATTAGATCTGATGTTAGAGTGGTGACTGAAAAATGATGTCCTGAGAAAAAAGGAAAAGATGTTAGAGCATTCATTATGCAATATGAACTAGGGAGTCAACAAGAGTAGTTTAAAAATTGCCAAGTAGCTGTTAGGGCTTAACTGAGGTTAGGAAAGCAGTCGATACAGTCATTTAAATAAACTATTTTCATAACTTATTCATTTCAATTAAATGGTGCGTAGGCAGGACCAGCTGATACCAGGGTTAGAGAGGGGAGGTCTAAAAGGGCAAGAGAATGAGTTTTTCATTTGGAAAGAACAGCCAAAATGGAGATGGAATGAATGATCTGAAACCATCTGTATCAGTGTCTCCAGACTTTATAAAAATCTGGAATGGAAATTACATTCCTCTTCCCTGTTTGGGATCAGAAGTCAGAGATTGAGGACAGAGGGCATACAAGTGTACACCTGCAAGTATGTGTGAGTATATCTGCCATAGCTATAAAGTAATAAGCCTAATTTAATCAGTCTCATGCAAAATCACATTACTTTGTAGTCACTCTATATTCTTATTCTATTTACTATTATGCTTTAAAAATATTTTATCGATGCATTTTTATATTGTCACTCCCTAGATGAACTCAAATTACAAGAGTAAGCATGACTCAATAACAAAATAAGAAGAATCTGCAAGATTCACAATAAAATGGAAAATTCTCGGGTTCTAGTTATCAAAAAATTAAACTTTAAAAAAATTGTCTAGTAATCATTAAAAGATCTAGTGCTTTTACTGACCCAGAGCTGAAAGAAAACAAAGTTTATCTTTTGTTAACCAAATGATTAAAAACCATTTAGTATTCAGTTTGATAAGCAGAACAGCTTCTAACCCATTTCTTAATAATTTTGCTTTTAGTTCTTACTAGCTTGCTTAATAGTTCTGCTTTTCTTTTTCCTCTGGATGACTTTTTTATTCCACTCTCCAGATTATGGATCATTTCCTTTTCCTCCTTTACTAGATTTAGTTGATTTTCTCCTGATTATCACTCTATAATAGAAAAATTCTGGTACCTCCAAGAATATGAGTTGACTTACTTAGGGGATTCAAAACTGTTAATATATGTTGGCTCACATTTCAACAAGTTGGACTCACGTAAGAACCAGTTTACTTCTTTTCTCTGCCTTTGGGATAAAGGTTGTCAAAACCTGATTATTTTATAGACCTTCTGAAATGATTCTTATTTTATTTACTATAAGTGTTATACCTGAGGTTGCATCATCCTTTTTCAACAATCTCTTTAAAAAATATCTCTTCCCCTTTATTGACACTGTTGCTACTCTATTACACACTATCATTTCAGTTTGCCTAGGTCCCATTAGCCCACTAACTGGCATTTCAACCTCTAATCTCTCCTCTGTCTACTTAAGGAATAATATTTCTTATACATATATCTCTCTGCTGCTAAGAACTACTCAATGGCTCCCTGTTGAATACTAAACAAAGTATTGGACCTTAAAATTTTTATTTCATTCTACCTTTTAAGTAAAGCCCACAAATACTTAACTCATGCTATTCCCTAACATTTACTTTATGTTCCAGCCAAATTGAACCACCCTTTGTCCCACATACATATTATATATCTGGAATCCACTCACTTTTGCCTTGAAGAATTCCTGATTTCCTTAAAGCACAGGTTAGACTCTAATTCTTATGGGAGGCTTTTCCTGATCTACTGAATTATTTACGTTTTCTTCTTAGAAGTCCTGTTTAATCACTTTGAATATCATTTGTACTTAATTATTTGTGTACATGCTATATCCTTTGAGTGTAATGGAAGTTTCCCCTTGGCTAGTTCTGTTTTGTTTTATCTTTGTGTCCCTAATACCTAACAAAGTGCCTTTAGTTGCTCCATAAATGTTTGTCCAACACCTTCCAATCTTCATGCCTTTTTAAGAGTTGTTCACCTATTATTGTCAAGTGAACCAAAACACCTCCAGTCACTCAGGTCTGCAACCTGGGTGATATCCTTAAATCAGCAACCAAATCTTTCTTTCCCTACATCTCTTGCATAATTCCTCTTCTTTCCTCTCACATAGCCATCATCAGGCTCTCACCCCTCCTTACCAGTAGCTAGATGGCACAGTGGCTAGTGTCAGGTTTGAGTCAGGAAAACTCATCCTTCTGAGTTCATATCTGATCTTTGAGACTCAGTAGCCATGTGACCCTAGGCAAGTCATTTAACCCTGTTGGCCTCATCTTTAAATGAGCTGGAGAAGGAAAAGGCAAATATCTCTAATATTTTTGCTAATAAAACCCCAAAAGGGGTCACAAAGAATAAGACATGACTGAAAAGGACTGAGCCACAAAGTCAAATCTTTCCCTTCATCTCTTGCACAAGTCCTCCTTGCTTCTCTCACACAACCATCACCCTGGTTCAGACGTTCATCACCCCTTCCCTACGCTACTGTTGCAGTCTTTTCATTGGAATCCCTAATTCAAGCCTTTCCCCTTTCCAAAACATACTCTGTTCAGTCACTAAATCCTTTTTCCTCAAGTGTAGATCTAGTACCTGTCACCAACTGATACTTAGGTCTTATAGAATTGGCCCTCCATCATGGTTAATAAGAAAAGGTAATCTAAAACTTTCATAGGTGCAGGATTCAGAGCTAGGAATGACCCCAGAGATAATTTCTATAAAAACATTGCTATTCAAATAGAACAATATTAAATAAATAATATTAAAACTTCTTTACATTTCTATGCTAACATTGAGTAACCATATACTTTAGTACAAGTTTTAAGGAAATATAACTATGTTTAATAACATGGCCCATTGATTCTATCATTGTTCATCTATTTTAATAGTTATATATTGATAAACTTTTACTTTTACATCACTTGGATTTTCCCTGTGCCCTTTTCAAACTCTTGGTTTTAGCCATTCCTTATAATAAAGAACTTTTTTAAGTAAGGGAAGAGGAAAAGCTAATCAACACATGGGGAAAAAAATTGAAATTGTATTTGATTTTTCTACACCTTTTGACCATTGTTTTGCCAAGGAATGGAGCAACGGATGTCATTTCATATCTTGTCTTGGCAGCCACGTTGCTTATCTATTCAACAGTCTTCGAATTATATTTTTAAAGGGCAGGTATGTGGCTCACTGGATAAAGAGCCAGGCCAAAAGACAGGAGGCCTTGGCTTAAAATCTGTCCTCCATTATATCCTAGCTATATAATCCTGTGAAATTGCCTAGCCTTTACTATTCTTCTGCCTTGGAAACAATACTTAATATTGATTGTAAGACAGAAGGTAAGAGTTTTTTTTAAAGAGTTGCATTTTAATTAGATTTTCAAGTTTACAGGATTAGTAGCTTAACCCCAGGTCTTGGACTGTGGTTGAAAATTTCTGGCAATATTTGAAGGCCTACAGCCAATTTGGCTATTAGAGACTTGGCAGTGCCTAAACTCTGAAATCCATAGAGAAAACCTAACTTTCTCTACATGGCTTCCTTTCCATGACTATAACTTAAATAGATCTAATTCTAGCTGAATTAAGTTTTTGTTTAGTATGACCATTATACAGTCAGCTTTCTTCCTGTGACTAAAATTCAATCAGAACAGACTCCATAAACACTCCTCTCTCCTTGCTTATGTTCACCAGATATGTATTTTACAAAGCAATGATAATATTAATGATGACATATTTATGTAGTGAATCGTAGTTTTCAAGGGATTTTCAGCAAGTTGACAGAAAACATATCCTCTTTATTTGATGGTTGAAGCCCCAATTACATGGCAGACTTGGGATCAGACCACTGGGGTTACTATTCCTCATCTAGTTACCATTTTGACCATATAGTTTTGCTTCTTCATCACATATACTATCTGTTTTTCAAAATGCTATAATACAACCTCTTTTTTCATGAATTTAAAATGTATTTTCAAAAGTTTAATCATTGAGCTCCTCCTATATGTGATGCCTTTTGCGAGGTACTTCAAGGGATACAAAGATGGTGGCAATGGGCCTCATGCCAATGGTCACTTTTAACATTTCATATTTAATTTGGAGACAGAATCAAGCATTGAGGAGTTAACAAAAAAAAGAGGTTTCCTTTGCCTTCACACGATTAGAATATGCAAGAAGGATACAGTGAAACTTGAACTTCTTCTTTGATAGATCCAATCTTCCTCATCTTATGGAAAAGATTCTGGCAAGCAGATCATCAGGGTAGGGATCATGACTTAGCATCCACCAAGTCAAAGAGGGCCCTAATCTGTATTACTAGGACTTTTTAAAATCACTCTTTGTGATAGAACTAATATATACCATCATTTCTCTACAATGTGGATTAGGCCAGCAATACTTACTTCCTTCTTATGATATAGATTAGTTTTCCCTAAAAAGAGACAAAGTTCATAGGAGATATTAAATTAAGATATAGTAACTAACCTCTAAGAGCTTATGACTTAATTGGATAGGATATATAAATTATTTAAAAATTAATATAGGATATGTAGAAAGATAGATATAAACTTTTATCTATCTATCTGTCTGTCTATCAATGTGTCCTTAGAGTCATTAAATGACACAAGAGGTACTCAAAAAAATTGCCATGAATGTTTAGAGAAAGGAAAAAATTAGGGTCAAGTCAGTGGGCTCAGGAAAGATTTCATGGAGAAATTGTGATTTAAGCTGAGATTTACTCAGATATTTCCCAATGGTTTCCAAATTTCCTAATTGATTCTAAAACTAAAAATAAGTTTGTGTTTTTTAAAAGAAAAATGAAATAAAGAATGTGTAGAATTTTGAAGTGAGGAGAAGAACAGAAGTGACAATAGGCTAGAACTTATGTTAGGGACAACTTCAGTTCAATAAATATTTATCATATACCTATTATATATAAGGTACCATACTAGGCATTCAGGAATAGGAAATAAAACTAGAAAGATTAGTTGGAACTATATGCTGGATTGTCTTCAATACTAGGGAAAGAATTAAGGACTTTATCTAATAGACAAAGGGAAACCATTGACATGTCTTTGTTCTTTTGTTTTGACTTGATGAATGGGAAAGAAGAGAAATGAAAATTTCAATCAATTTTTATTGCCCATACAAAATAAGCTAATGAGCTTAAACCAGTGTGGGGGAAATGAAAGAAGAAAAAGACAGTATGGACAAATATTTCAGAGAAAGAATCAAGAGATTCCTTTCCAGGAGAATATATACTCCTCAAGGAAAGGTATTTTCATATTTGTATCTCCAGAAGCCTTGCACAACACCTGGGAAATCAGTAAGTCAATCAATAAACATTTATTGATCAATTGATTAACTTCTGGGAACTAAGGAATGGGAAGCAAACAAAGAAGGTCTCATGCTTTTTAGCCTAACAGAATGACAGTGTCCATTAATTAAAAAGTAAGTCAGTAGGAGAAAAATTGTCTTGTTTTGGTTTTTTGAAGGGAAGTGGTAACAATGAATTGGAATTTGAACATTTTGCTTTTGAAAATAAGATATCCAGGCAGATATCTACATCAGGCAGACATATTGATCTGGGTCTGGGTCTTGAGAGAGAGAGGTTGGGGCTGGATATGCAGATTTAGATGTTAGGACTGATTAGAAGAGCTAGCTGAAGTCCTTTTTGTAAAAGATGCCACAGAGGGAAAAAGTTTAGAGAGGTAAGAGAAGAAATCTTGAGACTGACAATCAGGTAGGTGCTGGAATTGAAACCCATGAAGGGGACAGAGGACTAGACATAGACATAGGAGCATACCAAAAAGTAGCAAACTTTTTTTAAACTTTCATTTTTCCCTTCATGTATTTGGTATGATGGATCCATTATACCGCCGCAAAGCCCTTGAGTAATAGACAGGTCAGCCTTGGAGTTATGAAGACCTGGAAGGAGGTCCTGTCTGTGAACATACTAGCTTTGTGACCCCCAGCAAGGATTTAAACTGTTAAGACTCCAGGCAACTTTTTAAATATTGAAAATGACCAATTACCAATTTGCATTGACAAAAAGTTTCTAAATCTGGATGAAATCTGAGGTCTGAACCAAAAAAAAAAAAAAAAAGAGTATGCATGTATATAAATACATGGATATGTTTATGTGGATTTATGTGTGTGGATTATATATATATATGTGATACATATTTGCTAATTATCATGGAAAACAGAATTGATTCTGTGCACTCTTTGTTTTCTCAGAAAGAGACATGTCTTTGACCATGCTAATGCACCAGGAGCAGTGTTTCAGATAACCTAAAAGGGATCTTTACACTTGTCTTTGGAAGCATTTATATATGTATATGTTATAGCAGATTTACCCTTCTAATTATGCTTGGCTTAGGAAAATACTAAAATTAGTCTGAATTTCCTGAGCACACACTGGCCGGCTGGTGGGGGGGAGGTGACTGAGAATGTGCTAAGCTTGAAGCCATGGTAATATCTCTTTCATATCTCCGGCTTTCCAGACACCCCATCGCAGAGGGTACAGTTTATTCTTGGAACCGAGGATGATGACGAGGAACACATTCCTCATGACCTTTTCACAGAGCTTGATGAGATTTGCTGGCGTGAAGGTGAGGATGCCGAATGGCGAGAGACAGCCAGGTGAGGATTTGGGGGCATTATGTTTCTAATCGTTGGTAGTAATTCACGGTACAGCGAACATTTGTAAACCCCATTAAGGTCCAAAAAAAGAGATCTCTGATGGAAAGCGTACAAAGCAAACAGCCCAGAGCATTCCTATCTGACATTCCTCATCCAGATGTATATTATTATGGGATATAAGTCAGAATGAAATGTGAAGGCAGTAATTAGAGTAAACAATGATACAGAGTCAGCAGCAGCTGCATCCTTGAAGACAAATGGTCACATACATTGTCTGCTTCAGCGAAAGATTAGGGCGCACATGAGTTTACTTTCTTATATCTCTTATTTCTTATATCTCTTGTTTCACCTGGCTGTTAGTACTGTTGCTGCTGTATAAAGAGATGACCATAAGCACTATACTTAAGTGTAGAATCTTGGTAAAAAAAGGAATCAAAATGATGAAACATGACTTGGGGTACAGTCATAAAGGACATAAAAATCTTTCATAGTGACCCTTTGGCAGGCATACATGCATTCCAAAAAATGATACTTGAGCCAGATGATTATATTTTGTATATATGGAAAATAGTAATATATAAAATATATGAATATATATCCTTTTATGTAATCTGCCCCCAAAATATATTCAAGTATTTTTAGCATTAACTATTGTTAAAGAAGAAAGTTATTACTTTACAAAGTACTTTAAAAGTTATCAGTTAAATTCCAGATTAACTTTTATGTGGTTTCCACTAATATAGCACTCAGTCATTTTTCATCGTGACTAAAAAGCACTAAATAGAAATAAAATATTAATATTATCAGTTAAAAAATAATTTCAATGGTACTAAACATGACCATCCTATCCTGTCAGTTTGCCTGAGTGGAAAAATTTTAAAAACAGGATTGGTTAGCATGTCCGTAGCCAAAGCACCTGGTGGATTCACCATATTTTTTCTTTCAAATGATCGTGGGGTTAAAATCTTTATTTTTTAAAAATACCATATGGTTCTTTTAAGAATATTTTTCTTTATTCTATTCCTGTAAGACAAATTGATTACTTTAATTTTATTGCAAAATCCTGTGATACTGTGAAACCTCAATTAACTGTTATCTAATTCAGAATTCTTCATCCTGGAATAACTGTCTGCCTCCTGTTTGAGATTTAACGCTTTAAGCAATATAACCTATTTTGTTTACATTTTCACTTAGAAATATTTCTAAAATGTATTAGCAAACTTTTTTGCCCTAATGATCACAGCTTATTTTATGTTGTAAATCATTCTTTTTATAATATAGTATCTTGAATCACATTTGTCTCATTATTAATATAAATGTATAATCATTGAATCTTGGGGTTGGGAAAGATAATAGAGGTAATTAATAAACATTCCTTATACAACATCCTATCATGTAGTCAGCCAGTCTTCCAGTAATCAAAATTTCACTTCTTGAGATAATTCATTCCATTTAATTTATAGAAAGTTCATTGCTAATATAGAATTGCCTCCTATCTCCTATTAAATTAAACCAATTATTCCTAGTTCTGCTCTCTGGAGTATAATATTACATAAAATATTTTTAATTTTTTAAATGTTTATATCCTCACTCCTACTCCTCCTAATGCCACCTTCTTAACCTTAACTCTTTTCTTTTCTTTATATCAAAATCTATGGTTCTTCAACTAGATGGTTTATTTTTATCCACAGCAAAATAAAAAGGAAATAAGAAAGAACTATAGTGACTTACTCAAAGTAATACAAGTATTCCACAGAACAACTGAGATTTGGTGACTTCAAAAACAGGGCTCTTTACAGTAATCCATAATTTCATACTCACAGTTTGGCTTGGTCGCCATATGTTTTTCATGGTTGACCTAGTTGACATTAACCAGTTGGCTTCCTGATTCATATCTCCCTTTAGATAAGGACAGAGATTGTAGTTTGGTGTTGTTATATAGACAGTTATGATAATTGGGGAACCATAAAGTTCAGTTCAGAGATATCTGCAATTGTCTAAGAGTCAGGTGATGAGGTTCTAGACTAAAAAAGAGGCAGAAATAATAGAAAAGAAAGGACGTATTTGACAGAAGAAATAATAGAAGAAATAAAATTCTTTGAAAGTATTTGGTGATGAGATTCTGACCTGGGATGGTAACAAGACAGAATGAATTGGAGAGGAATTTGGGAGAAAGAATGAAGAAGATAAAATTAACTAATTTATAACAAAGGTGATGCTAAGGCTTTAACCCATTTCCCAGAAGAGTAGTGGTCCAGGAATTCTACAAATGTATTTTAGGCAAAACTAACTATGCCAAGGTAGATTAGAACAATGAGGAATTACTCATTCTCTCATCTTTTGTGGTTTTCCATATAGAATAGAGGAAATTAGATAATTTTAGAAAAAGATAAATATGATACCAAGTACAAGCAATTAAATGTAATCCACTTCTGAATTGACTTATTGAGCAAAGCAGTGAAATATGCAGGGCTGGTGGTCCCTTGCAGCTCTAGAAGGCTGTCATTCCACCAACTATTTCTATCAGAAGTGAAGTGGTAGTTCAGCATAATGCAGAAGGTGTTGAACATGGGGTTAGAAAGATCATTCAAATTCTACCCTTATTCTGCTTAGTTACATAATCAAAGACAAATAAATGGCAATAATAGCATCTATTGAACTTAACCTTGCAAAGTTGTTGTGAAGCTCAAATGGAATAGTGTAATCAAATATTTTTGTAACTTTTAAAGGGTTTTATAAATATCTGTTATTAGGGGAAGCTAAGGTGACTTAGAGGATAGAGAGCCAGGCTTGGAATCAAGACGAGCTGGGTTCAAATCTGGATTTAGACACTTCCTAGATGTGTGACCTTTGGCAAGTCACTTAACCCTAATTGCTTAACCCTTACCACTCTTCTGCCTTGGAATCAATTCTAAGACAGAAGGAAAGAGTTTTAATAAATAAATATATGTTATTAGTAGTATTTTAACAATGTAGTAGATGTCCTTTTTCAGTACATATTTCAGCCTTATTTTCTGTTTTCATGTCTTTGACATTTTAAAAGGAAAACTCAATCATTGCATCATCTTCTTCTTCATCATCATCATAGGCAGTTAGATAGTAAAATAAATAGAGTGTCTACCCTGAATCAGGAAAACTCATCTTCTAGAGTCCAAATCTGATCTCAGACACATACTACCTGTGTGACCCTGGGCAAGCCATTTAATCTTTTTTACCTCAGTTTCCTTATCTTTAAAATGAATTACAGAAGGAAATATCAAACCACTCCAGTATCTTTGCCAAGAAAACTCCAAATGGGATCATGAAGAATCTGACACTCCTGAAATGACCTAAAAACAACAAAATAATAATAGATAGATTTGATACAGAACTTTAAAGTTTCCAAAGTAATTCTAGCATTCTATACTGTCTTCACACAACTGTCCTTGCAAAAGTATGATGGAAGAGAAATGGTTTTGTAGAGGTTCATATGAATAAGATAGATGTAGTAGAGATAATTAATTAGCTGAAAGCTTAAAATAATTCTATAATAACCTAAATTTGTACAGCAGTTGAAGGTTTTGCTAGGAATTTTACATCTGTTATCTCATTTGGTCTTTACAACAACCCTGAGGGACGGAGGCTATCATCCCCATTTTACAGATAAGAAATCGATGCCCAAGTTGATTAGGTGATTTGCTCAGTGTCTCACAGTGTCTTAGGAGAATTTCAAACCCAAGTCTTATTGATTCCAAATTTTACATTCAAGACACTGTCATGTTACTTGTCAGTAAGGGCCAATTATATTTTGTGGCTTCAAAAAAACTGCAATTTTAGATGAGACTAAAAATAAAAAAGGAAATAGTAGAGATTGGGAACCGTAATTGTCCCATCACACTGTGAGTTATTCACACATTTGATACATACTGCTTAGTTCAGTTTTGTGCCATATTTTAAGAGGAACATTGGCAAAGTAGAATTCATCCATATGAGGGCAACCAGGATGGCATGAGGGTCAAAAAATGTACTTCCCTGGAACGAGGACCAGATTTTGCATAAAAGGGCCTGGCAGCATTCTATACCCATATCCTCAAACTGTCAAATGAAATGAAGTGAGGCACATTTCCTCATCTCTTCTCTGGAGCCAAATTGGAAATTTTAATTTAATGGCATTTAATTGAATTGTTCTTTCAGTTTATGTTGTTATAATTGATATGTATTTTATTTTCCTGGTTGGACTCAACACAAATCTTCCATCCCAACCAAACTGGATTGTGAATATCTCCCAAATATTCCATTGTCATTTCTGACTCCAAAATTTTATTGATTTCCCCCTGCCAAATTCCTGGTTCTTCCTGCCCACCTATTCAAGTATTACTGATCCTTCAGGGCCTAACTCGAAGCCTTCTTTGACAATTCTAGCCTACACTGATTTTTACTCTTTCTCTGAACTTCTAAAGTACTTATTTTGGACATATTTTGGAGCTTATTTCTATCTTTTTTTGTTACTTGTTAGCTTTCTTTTAGATTGTAATCTCAATTTTAAACAGTATAGCAAAATACTTCCTTAGGTTTTGCATCTTTTTTTCTATTGAGACCATGTATGAAAGGTTCCAGCTTATTTAAACCATTATGGGGAGGAAGCCTTTTTTCTGACATTGTAGGTCTTTGTTGTTTTTCAATTGTGTCCAACTATTCATGATTCTTCATGATTTGGGGCTTTCTTGGTAAAGATAAAGGTTTGTCATTTCCTATTCCAGCTCATTTTACAGATGAAGAAACTAAGGCAAACAGGATAAAGTGATTTGCCCTGGGTCATCTACTTTGTTGGTGTCTAAGGCCAGATTTGAACCAAAAAGATGAGTTTTTGTGACTTTTGGTCCTGTGTTCTATCCACAGGGTCACCTAGCTGTAGGTCCTTACCCTTGGAATGTTCATTTCTTGGGAAAGAGAAGTGTTGATGGCTCAGTAGGCAGGCACCTGGCATAAAGTACCTTCCTTTGCATTTTTCAGCACGGGAGAACCAACATAGAAGATGCTCAAATAAGAAAGGAATCAATATAACCTTATGCAATGAAAATTAATGCAAAATATTAAATTTATTATTCAACCATTTCTTTCCCCATTCAAATCTCCAGACTCTAGACTTTAAGGAGCAGGAACTAGTCCTGTGAGATATTGCTATAGAGAACATCATTTGTCTTAGACATTAAAATAAATGATTGCCTTACATGGGGCAAGACATATTTTATTAAGCCACACTTAATTAAAAGTAGCAATTCATGGATATTGTGGGGTTTATTTTTTAATTTTAGAGAGCAAATATTTTAATCTTCTTCAGAAATTCATTTGTTTAGTCTATTAAGCCCTTCCTAAAAGTATTACGGGTATACCTCCCCATAGGGTAGACTTGATCCTGTGTTCTTGAAGGCTAAGTCAGTGGAATGCAAGCCCCGGCAGGTCCTAACAAGTTGAAAAGGTTTTGATTAAAAGCTAGAAGTGTTTTCCAGCTGTCTGAGGGCCAGCCTAACTAAGTATGGAGAGACTCATTGTCAGAAGAGCCAACAGGTAAAAGGAGTTTTGGGGGGTGAGCAGGGAAAGAAATAGTGCTGGAAATGGACAAAAACTCCTGAAAGTTGACCAAAAAAAACATGGTAGAAGGGGCAGAAAAGACAAATGAAGGCACTAAGAATCTCACAGTTTATACTGTCTAAAAAGATTCACTGAATTCTTGACATTTTTAATGTACAATCTTTACCAGCAATAGGCATTTTTAAAAATTTAATTAAAAAACAGGAATTGAACTATATCTGTTTTGATATTCTTACTCAAAAAAATTAACCTGAGACTCAAAGAAGTTACAGATGAATGGGAAAGTGTTTCAGAAAGTTCTCTGAAGAGAAGCAAATAAAAGAGTTGCCTAGTGGCACTTAGATGACCCAGTAAATAGGGGGCTCTCCCTGCAAACAGAAACCCCTGAATTTATATCCAGCCTCTGACAAGTACTAACTGTGTGATCTTGGGTAAGTCACTTAACCTCTGTTTTCCTCTGTTCCCTCATCTGAAGAAAAGGATAATAATAGCACCTCCTTTCAAGGTTATTATGAGGATCAAATAAGCTATCTGTAAAGTGCTTAGCAAGGTGCCTGGTACATAGTAGGCACTATGAAAATGTGAACTATTTTTAGCTACTAATTTAATCATAAACCCAGTTGCAAAAGGAAACATCATTTCGTAAAACACTTGGACATCTCACATCATAGTATGAGGTATGAGGGTATGAGGATAAGCAAATAGACCAACATGAAGATAATTGAAGCATTTATGTCAATGTCTATTGCAAGAAGAACTGAAAAAGTTTTATGAAGAACTTCACAAGACTTTCATAATTAAATTAGTATAGACCTTAATTTTGTTTTTCCTTCAATGAAAGAGTGAAACCAGGAGAGAATAATAAAAACTTTATGGACAATTGTGGCTGAAGATCAGGCAATTAGAAGGGTTTATCTGAAGGATATGACTGTATATCTGGTATATCATGAATACTTTTTCAGGAACTTAATTGGAAGGCATTGGATGAATGGAATACTGAGTGACATTTTACAAAAGTAAAATGACTCACTAAACAATGATAATGGATAGTTAAATAGCAATGTGATCATTTATAAAACATTTCTACAACAAATACCTTTATACACTACTACATCAGTACCTATTGTACTTTGTGAGTTAGTACTTTGCCACTGATTGCCATAAAATTTTAGAAAATGATATTGGTCAGACCTGGAGAGAAGATACCCTGAATTAAAATTTAACCTTAGACACTTCCTAGCTGTGTGACCCTGAGCAAGTCACTTAACCCCCATTCCCTAGCCCTTACCACTCTTCTGCCTTGGGACTGATGCTTAGAAGGATTAACGATGATATTGGAAAGAGTAGCTGGATCTGATGAAAACCATAGAGAAATGTGTGCCAGAAGTAGCACAGTTTTAAAGCCATTCATGGACTGGTTTCCAAACTATCCAAGAGGGGAAGATTTCTAAAAAAATGAAGAAAGTGGACAGTACTATTAGCATAAAAAGGTGGCTGAGAAAACACTGGTAATTACTGGCTTTCTCTTTCATAGCTATAAAATCTGACCAAAGTGGTTTATGAATGTTTTAATGTTCCCTTTGATTGCCCGAGAAGTAAACTGATGGAATGTTACAGATGATTTTCTATATTATACCAAATCTTTGTAGATGCACAAATGATTAATGGCTCTATGAAAATATGATTCTGTTGCACTTATTGTTCTTGTATTTTTTTCTAAAAAGACATTTTGCTCAGCAAAACAAAATTCAATCTTGACAGCTCTCTTTAGCAAGGTGTTTTCCACACAGACTTTGAAATTCTACCATAATCAATGATAAATGAGGCTCAGAAAAGAACTTTATTTAATGAGCCACTGAGTATTGACATCCCAAGAGATTATGGGAACATTGACCAGAAGGTCCAAATGGATCATCTAGTCCAGCCTCCTCATATTACATATGAAAAACTAAAGCCCATAGCATATGTGACTTGTCCAAAGTCATAGAGGTAGTAAATGACAGGCACTTATTTTGAACCCACGTCCTCTGCTTCCAGTCCTTCTAGCATTCTTCCTCCCACCACTACTTTGCTGCTCCCTGCCTTCAAAGAGCACTCATGAAAAGCTACTGTGAAAGTTTGATAAAATATTTGAAATGCAAGCCTTATCTCACATTCAATTTTCCATCCCTTTGGAAATATCCTTTTAATGTAGCCTTCTGAAAGCAAGGGAATTCACATTTCCAATTTGAGACAGCAGGTTGCGTATAATAAAGTTCTATATGAAATATTATTGTTAATATTAGTAATGTTATTAGTATTTTACCTAGGGAAAGCTAGGAGGCAGAGTGGATAGAGCTGCGGACTGGAGTCAGAAGGACTTGGATTCAAATCTTGCCTCAGATGCTACTTCCTAGCTGAGTGACCCTGAGAAAGTCACTTAACCCTGTTTGCCCAGCCCTTGCTTTTTCTGTCTTAGAGTTGTGAGGAAGACAGAAAATAAAGGTTTAAAAATATTTTTTACTCATCATCTAGACAGAACTCTAGAATAGTTTATGTAAATATTTTAGGTTTTCTTTTATTAGTTTTTTCAATAAATCTAGACCTACTAAAATAAATATGTTTCAAATATTTCTGTACATTAAATAATAACATTGCTGGAGGAAATTTGGAAAAGCTCATTCCCCCAAATGACAGAAGAGCAATGGTTTTGCCTAACTTTAAATGAGAAATTCCAGAAAATCGCTAGAACTGTAGATACTTTTTTAAAGTTCTTTTTCATCCAAAAACTCTTTTCCCTCCCCAAAACTTTTCAGCTTCCATTCATGAGTGGCCTTTCCTTGGAGTTATAAGCTCCTTGAGGACAAAAACAGTCTTTTTTTCCTTATTTTTATCCCCCAGGCTTAGCAGAGTCCCTGGTACATAGTAGGTGCTTAATAAATATTTATTGTATTGTATTTATTGTACCTTGTTCTGAATTAATTAATTCTTGAAAATAATTCTTAGCCATTTTGCAAGTATTGTAGTAGCTCTCAACCTTTTTGTTCTTAAGACCCTTTTCACTCTGAAAAATTATAAAGTTTCCGAAAAGTTTTTGTTTGATATTTACAACTCTTAGAAATCAAAACATCTTTTAATATTATGAAAATTGTTTTGACCTCTCACACCCAACAAAAAAAAAATGTAGTCCCTGGGACACACTTGGAGAACCATTAAATTGCTCAAAAGTAGTCAGAGAATTTATAGCCCTGCCAAGGGTGCCCTGTACTTATGGTCTCTTACTTTACAATATTTGCTCCTATAATCATTAAAATGCTTCTCACCTTTGCTCCTTTGAGTTATTATGCCTGGTTAGTTTTATTTAGGATAATGTATCATAACCTTGCAGATGTATTTAGCAGTTGCCTTGACTATGTCTACTCAAGATTAGCTTCTGTTTAGATATCCTGTCACAACTGTAAATGGGTTATGAATAATCAAGGTACAATATATTATTTTTTAAATAAGGCTAATGTGCTTTTTGCTTTTATGTAATAATCTTTTCTGGATACAACACTCTTTTCCCCATGCCCCAATATTTAACTGTCTCATGTAACAAAGAAAAACAATTAATAGAAAAGATTGTCTGAAAGTGAAAGTGTTTGCCCCACTCTATTCCCATAACTTCTTACCTCTTTGCTTAGGGGTTGGAGGCACTAACTGGAGATTTGTCATAATTACTCTCTTCAGCTCCCTTTTCATATTCTTTTAATTTACATTATTGAAACATTACATATATCATTCTTCTGGTGCTGTTCCACACTGTGTCCTTGGCTAGCCTTTCCAATATTGATTTACTTTTGATCATACCTCCTGACTATTGTGATGAGAGAATTGGAACTCTCTTTGTTCCCATTGCTACTTCCAGACTCTCTTTTAGCCACCATCACTCAGTAACATTTCCTTTGAGGTTCCTGTTACATAAATTTATCATCTAAGATTTTGGTAGTTATTATCTCTCAACTCCATGGATATTCTCCTTCATAGTGATTGTCAACCACAAATTTATGTTCCATATCCTCAAATAGGTTCTCAGTGAAACAAATCAATCCTTTTCCTCCTCCCTAATCAGCAGATTATTCTACTCATTGCAGCAACTATTTGATTCCATTTTGTCCCTCTTCAATCCTCCCATTATACTCTCTACCTAATCCTCTCAATTGAAGATATTGCCTCACATTTCTTCAGAAAAAAAAATGCATCCATTTGCTGAGAGATCCCTCTTTTCTCCTCTTTCTCTTCCTGTCATATCACTCAGACATTATTGCCCACTATTTCCTCCTTCCCTCATGCCTTGGATGAAGGGATGGATCTGCCAAGACAACCACTCTCTAAATACATCATTGATTCCCTCTCTTTCCATCTTCTCTAGCAGATAGTCCCACTATATCTCTATTCTCTAAATTTCAGTCTCTCATTAGTCATTAAATCCTTCTCTAAAAAAAGCATTTATACATCCTCCCATTCAAAAAAACCCTTCATTTAATCTAGTCATCTCCTTTAACTGTGTTTCATTCCTTTTTAAGCTAGAGTCCTTGAAAAACTTTCTGTATTACGTGCCTCTACTTCTAGTCCTTTAACTTTAAGCCCTTTGCTATGGGGTTTCTGACCTCATCATTCAAGTGAAAGTCTTGAAAATTATTAGGGTTCTATATCTTGCCATACCTAGCATTCTTTTCTCTGTCCTCATCCTTTGACCTTTTTTGTGAACTTCGACTTTGTTAATCATAACTTTCTCCTAGATATTCTCTTCTCTCTAGGTTTTTGTGACACTTGTCTTCTTGGTTCTCTTCCTACCTATCTGATCGCTCTTTCTCATGCTAGATCCTTATTCAGGTCATGGCCACTAATTTTGAGTATCCTCCAAAAACCTGTCCTTAATCCCTTCTCTTTCCCCCTCATATTGCCCCATTTGGTATATCATCAGCAACAATGGATTAAATTATTATTTCTATGCAGAAGGCTCTCAGATTTGTTTACCCAGGCTAAATCTGTCTCCTGATCTCCATCCAGTCTTATGTCCCCAACTGCCAATTAGACATATCAAACTTAACATGTCCAAAAAAAGAAAAAAAAAACATTACTACTTTCCCCAAACCCTTTCCTGCCTTTCTCAATGTCCCTATCCTGCTGAGGGTACCACAATTCTTCCAATCACTTAGGTATGCAAATTTGGTGTCATCTTTGACTCCGCACTGTTCTTATACTCAGTCTTCTCACCAAGTCTTGTTAAACCTTCATAACCTCTCTTGCTCATGTCTCTTCCTCCCCACACACACAATACCCATCTGATGCCTATTACAGTACCCGTTGGTTGGTCTCCCTACCACGTCTCCATTCCAGTTGATCCCACTAACTTGTCCAAGAGATCTTCTTACAGCATAATTCTTACTCTGTACCTAGTACTCTTATTCAGTAAACACAAGAGGCTTCCAATTTCGTTCAGAATTAGACTTTCCAGATTTTTTACACTTTACCCCATTCCAAATATTATACAATCAATCACACTGATCTTCTTGCTCTTATTCACATATGATACTCTACCTTCCAAATCTGTGCCTTTAAATTGACTGTCCTGCCCATGCCTGAATGTTTGCTTTCCTCTTCTCTATTGTCTAGCTTCCCTGGCTTTCTTTAGGACTTAGATCAAATCAAACATTAGACACTTCTAGTGCCCTCCCTCTGATAGTTCCTGCATTTTACAGTATATATATCTTTAATGTTGTCTACTTGTCTGCAAGTTGTCTCCCCCATTAGAACTTGAGTTCCTTTAAGGTTGCGACTGGTTTTGCCCTTTTTGTATCCCCTTTGCTTAGTAGAGCATCTAGCACATTCTAAACACTTAACAAATGCTTTTTGATGAGGAAAAAACTGTCCTTTGACTTCTTCTCCTGTCTCCTCTATTCCATCTCTCTAACTGATTTCATTAGCTCCTATGGATTCAGTTATCATCTCTATGCAGATGATTTCAAGGTCTGTTTATTAAGCTATGGCTTTTATCCTGAGTTTTTGTACCACATCACAAACTGCCTTTTGAATATCTTGGACAGGATGCTACATAAGTGTTTCAAACTCATACTGTCCAAAACAGAATTCATTATCTTTCCCCTGAAACTCTGCTTCCCAGTTTCTCTGTTACTATCATGGATTCCACAAGACTTCCAGATACCCATTCTCACCACTGCGGCGCCATCCCTTACTCCTCATTCCTACTTGCCCTAACTATTCTATCTATTGTTAAATGATTTCCTTTTTATCCTTATAGCATGTCTTATGTACACACATATATATAGTTACATATATGTCCCCTTCTTTCCATTCATACTATCACCACCTTATAGCCATCATCTCTCAGCTAAACTGTTGCAAAAGCCTTCTGATTTTGTCTCTTCTTCAAATCTATCTCTGTTCCAACCCATCTACCATTCATCTGCCAAAATGATTTTCCTAAAAAGTAGGTGTGATAATGACAGCCCCTATTCATTAAACTTCATTGGTTCCCTTTTGCCTCCATGCTGTTTTTTCTTGCCACAATTTCTACTCAAATTGTAGGCAGCTAAATGACATCATGAATAGAGTACAGGAGTCAGGAAGACCATGGTTCAAATCCAACTTCGGTTATTTACTTTCTCTGTGACTCTGGGGAAATAACTTTCCTTCATCTAAAAAATGGAAATGAAAGTATCAAACTCCTAGGGTTGTTGTGAGGATAAAATGAAATAACATTTTTAAAGTGTTTTGCAAACCTAAAAGTGCTCTTTCAGTGCTACCTATTATTATTTTATATACATCTAAAACCAACTAATTAGTCTTCTAATGCTAGATTTCCATATAACAGTAGGTATTAGAATTGAAAGAAATCTTAGAAAAAAGTTTATAATAATGTATTATTATTTTAATTGAAATCCATTTTTATGTTGGAATACAAGGGTATTTTCCTCCAATAATGATTGTGTATGATTTTATTACAGTCCTTTGTAGTAATAATGAATAAATGAATGGCTTCCTAACACTAAATACCCAATACTAATACTAGGGTTATTATGATTGGGCAACAGAAGGAAGTGGTCCAATTGTTAATTATTTAATACTTTTAATACTTCAATGCATCAGAAAAATAAATTTGAGAGAAGGAACTGTTTCACTCTTTAGTTTCTATCCCTATCATTTAGTACAACATCTGACACATAGCAATCCCTTAACATTTTTTTATTGATTGACTGTTCCATTGATCTATGACCTCATTGATGAAAGGACTTCTTTCCTTGGTTTATATCACAACATCCTTGCCTCTTATGTAATAAGAATTCTGGCCACGGCCATCCACAAATGCACCATGGAGGATTCACAAAAATACTTTCTCTGAATCTTTTAATATCTGTGGCTTTCAGTGCTGCACACAGGCTTGTCTGTGTGTTATCTTTTTGTTTTTGTTACATGACCCCCTGCTCGATCTCCTCTTCTGCTCTCATGTGTCATTAATGATGTCATTCATGCCACTTAGAGTGCACAAAGACTTGATGGTGTGATGGACTACAGTCTAATTTCCACCATCATGTGTCTTTTCCTCATCCTTGGAATCATCCCTGATTTGGGGTCTTTTCAGATTCTGATTTTCAATGATTCACACTGGGACAATTTGTGTGATCAGAACTAGTAAAAGAATATTTAGTAGGCTAATTGGAAGGTACTCAAGTCAAAAGGAAAAGAAGGTAGGAAGGTATGTATGGCAAGGCAAATTCTGATGCCATTACTCTGGATTTCTTTGCTATACTTCTGTAGCTTTTATAAATTCCTTGTATTGCTATATGATATTCAGCAAGACAGCTGATGCTCAATCAAAATGGAAACAGATATTGAAGACGAGTGTAGATGAGTTTTGGCTGAAGCTCAATACCTCTGGGAGTGAGAGAACAAATTTAACTTAAATGAGGAAAAGGGCTGAAATGTATAGTAAATTTTAAAGTCACAAACATGCATTATCTTGAAATATCAAGTTGGTCCAATAAAGGCAAGTTTCAGAATTATTTATTACTTGTCTGGTTCCCCTGCTACAGTTTCATTCTAATAAATCCACAAGAAAGACGATTTTTTATCAAAGACCATTTTCCTGTGGTTGTAAGTAACTAAGACTTTAAATTGTAGAGAAAGAGGCAACCCATATTGATAGCAGTTTTCTTATCTAAGAGTTCCCTTTGTCAATGAAGTTATAGTTCTGATACTTACCTCTATAGCAGTCCAAATAAATTTAATAATTTTCTTTTCAATCAAAACCCTCACCTTCTTTCTCAGAAACAATATTGTTTATCAGCTTTAAGGCAGAAGAGCAGTAAGGGTTAGGCAGTGGGAGTTAAGTGACTTGCTCAGGGTCACACTGCTAGGAAGAGTCTAAGATCAAATCCAAACCCAGAACCTCTCATCTCTAGGTCTGAATCTCAGTCCACCAAGTCATCTAGTTGATTCCAAATTTAATAATTTTCAAACATATTACCTATAGAACATTTTTAACATTAAATAGACATTTATTAACTGCTTGTTGAATTAGATCATTAGGACTTTTTTAAAAGATTAAAATATAGTCCTAGCTCTCAATGAACTTTAAGTAGGGTTGGTGAAACATGTCTAGAGATAAATCTGATGCAGATTAAATAGATGAATGCATAAAAGAGAATAACAGTAATTTCTATTAGTTATATTCCACTTCATCGTTTACAAAGTGATCCTGACAACTCTGTAAGATAAGTGCTATTATTATTCCCAATTTACAAATAAACAAACTGAGGCTGAGTGCTTAACTGTCTTGCCCAGGGTCACATAGTTTTATAGTAAATATCTGAGGAAGGATTCAAATTCAGCTTCTTCTCATACCAAATCCATAACTTCCCACTCTACTACTTACTGTCTCTAACGTGTATAATTAATAGGGGACTAGCTTAGGGAGGTCATTTTTAAAGAGGGATTAAGATATAAAGAAACAGGGTTCCAGTTCTAGAGCAGTCTGGATATAAGAAGTAACAAGAGCAAATGTTCAGATGGGGAACAGCATGAGATATACCCAACAGGTGCTGCATAGTCCTTTTAATCTATAAATTAATAGGAATCTAAGCTAAATAGGATGGAAAGTGAACCAGTGACAGATTGTGGATGACCTTGAAAACCCAGCTAAAGATTTTAAACTTTACTTAGTAGTGAATGGTGACCTACTAAAAGTTTTTAAGAATAGGGGATGATGTAATCCTATCTATGCAAGAGCAAGTTTATTAGCATTATCAATGGAGAGGTTTGATCACAAAAGAGAAAGACTATAGACTGGGGAAACTCTAAGGAAACGGTTCCAATAATATTCTAGTGAGAGATGATTCAGGTCCTGAACTAGGTGGCAGTAGGAATGGCAAGGCAGAGAAGAGATGCCAGAGAAGCAAATAGGATTATTTTTATCAACATATTGCACATGTCATCTGTATCTCCTTTTAAATTCACTTGTCAGCCATCACAGCCAAATAAATCTTAACCAGTTTTAGATTGGGAAACTACTTTTCTGAATCCTAGATATTAGAAATGTTTGTTAAAAAAAACCCAGCTGTTGTCTTTTTAAGTCTCCCAAACAATCCATATGATAAGACTAATGAAATCAATACAACTACAGTGTCCCTTTTGTAAATAACATCTAATGTTATTAATAGACTAGCATAAACAGCTATCACAGCTGTGCTTTGTGGAGGGCATATGGCTGACTTATCATGGCTGTCCTCTAATAGTTCTTTACACAAATGCTTTGAAGAGGCAAAGCAGAGTGAAGCAGATAGGCTTCAGATGCATAAACAATTATGGGAAAAAGAATTACTCCATCAAAATAATTGACTGATGTCATGGAGACTCTAGATACCCAAGATTATTACAGGTTTCAGTCTATTACAATGATATATTTCCAGTGGTATTTAAAGTGCAAAAATGGCATTGATTGAGGACAATAGATTTGCAAAGTCTGTAGTTTGGGGTATAGTTTATATAAACCTCCACATACTGTTTTTAAGTTTTGACTCTTCCTATTCAAGTTTTTTTTTAAATCAGAAGGAAGAAATGGCTGAAAAGACTGTGATATTGGAAGGTACCGCATATTATTTTATTAGAAATGACAAATATTGGAAATATAAAGAAAATAAGGGAAGTATATGAAGAGATGAAAAGAGACAAAAATAACACATGCTATGGTTGCTTAAAAAATAATGGCCACAAAATCAATAGAAAAAAGTAACAAAATAAAACAAATCCAAAAAGGATTCAGAAGCAGAGGATGTTCTTATTAGCATACATATATAATTTATACATTTTGAAAGTATAAATAATGTGAAATTTATGGTCTAGAACATAATTTTTAATGTATTTGCTTATTTAAATTTTTATGGTGGTGGCAGTAGCTAATAAAAAATTGAAAAAATCAGAAGAATAATACTTTTCTCTTGAGATTGCCATTATTAGTCCTAAGTTTACAATTTGGGGTGATATTGCAGCCCTAGTTGTTGCAGACAGATTGAGAGAATAAAGAATCAAATGGACAAATGAAGATGTAACTGAAATAAAGGAAATAATAATGATAAGGGGAGAAATTAACTTTATTTCTAACTTTAAAAGAATTTTAGTTCCAATTCTATTTAGCATATATTTACTTAGCACTTAAAATGTACAAGAAAGGCATGGTCCTGGGTTCTAGAAATACAAAGGCAAAATAGCCCCTGTCCTTAAGGAGCTTATGTTCTACTTGAAGCATTTTTATAGCACCCACTATTTGTCAGGTACTGTACAAAACATCCTACAAATGCTGTCTGTAATAATAGAATAATGATTCTGACCTAAATATTTTGCAATTGAATGTGTGCTTAGAAATTATAAGCCCTGGAAGGAGCTGGATTGTTCAATGGATAGAGAGCCAGACCTAGAGACAGGAGGTCCTAGGTTCAAATCTGAACTCAGACACTTCCTAGCTGTGTGATCCTGGACAAGTCACTTGACCTACCCCCGCCCCCACCCACACACCCACCCCCAGCCTAACCCTTACCACTTTTCTGCCTTGGAGCCAATACACAATATTGATTCCAAGATGGGAGGTAAAGGTAAGAAAGGAAGGAAGGAAGGAAGGAAGGAAGGAAGGAAGGAAGGAAGGAAGGAAGGAAGGAAG
>NC_058132.1:263679393-263741057 GCF_016433145.1 Gracilinanus agilis | reverse complement strand
TTTCTTGATATTGGAATTACTAATTTTGGCAATGATCTCCTATCCTTAGTCTTTCTTTATCTTGATCTTTTTGCAATACTTAGAACTATTTATCATCCTTTTCTTTGATATTCTTCTTTTATTCCTTCACTTCTGGGACACTTCACACTGATGATTCTACCATTTTGCCCCTTTTCTGTGTCTTTTACTGGCCTTCATTCATCTTTAAATAAGAATGTCCTCCAAGATCATGTCTTTGGCCATTTCTCTCTCTACATCCTGTACTTTAGCAATTTTATATGTCCATCAGTTTCCATTTGAAATTCAACCTCCCCTCTCTTCTTAGAACTCCAGCCCAGTACTTCCAACTATCTGCTAGATTTTACCTGCATACTATTTCAACTATACATCAAAAAGAACATATCTACAATTTATTTCACTATCTTCTTCCCCAATTCTCTTTCTTCCTTTAAATTGTCTATTTCTGTTGATAGCATTCTTGAAATCTAAAAATATTCTCTATCTTTTCTTTCTCTTTCCCTGCCCATGTCATCATTTCCCAGGTGCTATTGAGCTACATTCACCATATCTCATTAATCTTCCCTCTTTTTCTCTTTTCTACTTCCACTGAAACACTCTGATTCAGACTTTCCCTACCTCTTGCCTGGAATATTATGATTACTTCCTAATTGGTCTCTCTGCTTCAAATTTCTCCCCTTTTTCATCCTTTCATGCACTTTGTTTCTCTTTGTTAATCATGTTCTTCCTCTACTGAAAAACCTTTGGTGGATTCCAATAGTCTACTTCTACAAAAGTTTAAGTTTCTTTTTCTAGTATTCAAAGGCCACAATCTAGCTCTAATTTATTTCTCCAATCTTATTTTGCACCATTCCCCCTTTTCTCTATTCTCTGTGTCCCAGACAAACTGAACAATTCACTTATTTCCCACTCTCTTCTTCCAACTTTTCCCTTTTGTGTCCCATTCCAGAATGTATTTTTCCTTCCACCATCCATGCTGCCATTTTTAAAAACCTCTTTCATCTTTCAAGGTACAGTTCAGGTACCTGTTTATATAGCTGATGATCTTTCTTTACTGAAATTTCTCAAATCACTTTGCTTAGACTTCTCTTTTGAACCTACTATATATTCTGTCTTGTGTCACAGTTGTTTGGTATATAATTTTCCCTTGCCCCCTCCAATTAAATAATAAGATTCTAGAGGGCAGTTAGTGTAATTTATTTTTTACAACACTAGTATCAAGAATATAACAAGTGTTTATTAAATATCTTCTTAATTATACTAGAAGATATTAAGGACATAGATGATGTACTGGATGAGACCTTGGAAATAGAATTGACCATAAATTTTAAGGATTTTTCTTCAGTGCAATAGACATTTTTTCTAGGCATATGTTTTTTCCTGTTATAATTTCTAAAGGTGTTGGTGCACTGAAACAACAGAACATCTTCATATTTCCAGATGGCTTAAAGGAGCTAAATTTGAAACATTCTCCCCTAAATTATGATCTATTTTCTTGAATCTTTTCCCAAGTTCATTCTGACCTTTTCATAACCTAAAGCCAAAAGGTTACATTGTTTTCATTACCCTTTAATGCCCTAAATGCTAGAATTTAGATTTTAAACCTAACAAGATTCTTTGGTCATAAATCTAGCAGTGTTTCCTGACCTTTTAATGTATTCTTTGTGCCTGAAAACAACATCATATGTCAAAGGTGTATTACATGGTAGAAGATTTAATTGAGATTATATCTGCCCCATTGTGATCCTTTTGTTTAAAAAATGACAGTAATGAGCCAGTAATATCATAACTAATTCTATTAAATGTTGTGCCTGAAGCTTTTTTTAAAAAGTGAATGACCTATTGCTATATAGGAAGTGCACAAAATAAACATTAAATATTTCAGTAACTTTTAAATAGAAACAATAATTTTAGCTGAGATTTAATATTAACTTTTTGGTGACATTGAATGCACAAAAAAAGAAGAGACCTAAAGCAGTGGTGCCCAAGGGATACTGGCAAGGGGAGTGTCATTAATACTTTTGGAAAATGGAAAACATTTTCTAATAGCAATTTTTTTAAATATTCTAAAAAGTCACATTGTAGATTAGACAGAGGGTCAGATTTAGATTCAGGAAGACTGAATTCCAGTCTGAAGTTTAACACTTCCTGGCTATGACCACAAGCCAGTTATCTAATCTCTCTGAGCCACAGTTTCTTGATCTACAAAATGGGGAAAATAATAGCTACAGCATCTACTTTGCTGGGTAGTGAGGATCAGCAAAATAATTTCTACAAAATGCTTTTAAATTATTGTAATATTATAAAAATATAAGCTGTTTTCCTCCTTAAAAATCTTCTTGTGAGCTCTGCTGCAATAGAATATGGTTTAAATGAGTTTTCTGATTAATAGTTTAAAATTTTCTTTTTCTGGAATAAAGTGCCATTTTATTCTATCTCTCAAAAACAATGTTGATTTTCTACTAATTCTTTTTTTTAAATTACATAATCTTCATCTTGGGGTCTTAGAGAATTGCCCCAGGAACTGAGAGGTTAAATAATCCATCAAAGATCACATGACCAGTATTTGTCAGACATAGAATTTGAACCCTGCTATTTCTCACCTCAGGTAAGGTCTCTGTCCCTTACATCACACTGCTTCTCCTTCCTATTAATTCCATCGAGTATTGTTATGGTGAGAAACAACAACAGATGGAAAAAATGGTCTTTCAGGACATACTAGTGACTGAAAATTTTGATAATTACTGATCTAAAGAATATCCTATTGGAATTAAGTTAAAATTTTTAATGCTGATAGTCAGAGACCCCCCAAATCAGACTGGAACCTCTTTAATAGGTTTATTTAACTCTGCTCCTTTTTATGATTCCTTATGTTTCAGTAAAATCGAACTACTCAACATTTCTGCTGTTTATTTTGTTCTCTGAACATTTACTTGCATGTCCATTTTTAATACAATAAAAAACTAAGTTCATTGAGGACAGAGATGGTTTTATTTATGCTTCTAAATTCCCTACCATCTAATCCAGTGCCTTTAACATAGACATTTAAGTACTTCCTTCTTGAATTGAACTGAGTTTCCTTGAATGGACTCTTAGCCTCTTTACCCATTTACACACATACATACACACATACACACACACACATCACCACCCATTAAAGTCTATTAAAGTCTGTGTGACAGAAATACCACATGTGTTGTTATTTTGTGAAGGGGTGGCCTAGATTTCTACCAGTTTTGAAATGATCTTATGGGGAAAATTAAAATGAGTATTTCATTTAAAAGATATGTTACTTCTTTAACACAAGTCAGAACCAATGTTTACAAACTATTTTATAAACTTTAATGTGCTATCAGAATGTCAGCTATTATTTTTATTATTATGTTATCTGTAGTAATAATCATCTTTTTAGGAATTAAAATCACAAGTGTGCTGTTAATGACAGCCAACTCTCTAGGGGGGGAAATTGTTTGTACACCACACTTTTAAGATTAATCTCTTTTATTAACTTTTTTCCATCACTTCCTCAAGTCTGTTGTTGAGTTGTTTTCAATTGACTCTTCATGACCCCATTTGGGATTTTCTTGGCAAAGATATTGAAATTGTTTGCCAGTTCCCACTCTAGCTCATTTTACGGATGAAGAAAGTTAGGAAAACAAGGCTAAGTGACTTGCCCAGGGTCACAAAGCTGGTAATCATCCAAGGACAAATTTTAATTTAGGAAGATGAGTCATCTTGACTCCAGGTCCAAAGCTCTATCCACTGTGCCACCCAAATGCCCTGCTCAAGTCCAGATAATCAATAAGACAATAATTAATAATAATAAACAATGAAGCGATATTTAATACACATTGATTTTGCTTCTACTCTATGTGAGACACTATACTAAGCACTGCTTGTAGCATTTGCCAGTTTGTATGGTATAAATGCTCACACTAAAAATTTAATAATTGGTTTTAATGAGCCAGTTCAAGCTGGCTGCAGTAAACTGCTGATATTGGATTTATACCACCTTTCAACAATAGATCTCTACTTGTATCTTTCATTAATTTATTATAAAAAGTTTGTTTCTTCAGGGTAATATGATATATTAATTTGTTGCCTATTTTTATTAGTTTTGCTTTGAACCCTAAGTAAAACTGACAAAATCCATTATGAGCCAGGACTAGAAAAGGAAAGTCCTCCATTCAAATCTGACCTCAGACACTTCCTAGCTGTGTGACTCTGGGCAAGTCACTTAACCCCCACTGCCCAGCCCTTACCACTCTTCTGCCTTAGAACCAAAATATAATATTGATTCTAAGAAAGAAGGTAAGGGTTTATTTTAATATCCATAGTATAGCATGTTTCTAAATATTCTTGTTGTCTCCCTCATCAGACTACAAGCTTCTTAAGGGCTTCTTGGAACTTATAGACTAGAAAGGGGTTGTTAGTGCTCTCCATCCTCTCAAATTATTTATAATATAAAATATATATATAATATATACACATATATATATATATATTGTGTCCCTTACTACCATGTAAGCTACTTGAGAGCAGGGACTATTTTTCATCTTTGGTTTTGTCTCTAGAGCACCCGGCTTTGAACCTCGCAATATAATAAGCATTTTCTAAATACTTCTTGACTTGAATTTAAAGTAAACTGAATTCAGACATTTCTTAACAATGTTCTTTTGTGACTACAGCAAAATATTACATTTTGGTAGTCAGTATTTTCAATCTGCTTTTTGTTGATTTAGGTGGTTGAAGTTTGAAGAAGATGTAGAAGATGGAGGAGAAAGGTGGAGCAAGCCATATGTAGCAACTCTTTCACTGCACAGTTTGTTTGAGTTGAGAAGCTGTATCTTGAATGGCACCGTGCTGCTGGACATGCGGGCTAACACTTTAGAGGAAATTGCAGGTATCCATTTTTCCCCTCTATCAATCAGAATTTATTAATATTCATAAAACATAAACATTGATTTTACTGAATAAATTTAACTGACACAATTATTATGGGGTCAACGTTTTTACAAAACCATTATTTTAATGACTACATGTTTTTGTTTTTTTCTAAAATGTAAGTAAAAACTTCATTTCTTTTTGTTTATTTTTTAAATCTAAATTTATTTGTTGCAATAAAATATCCAGTTAGCCCCCTCCTTCTTATCCCTTCTTTCATTAAAGAAGGCATCATCTGACAAAAAGATTTGTGTATATAAAACTATGTCATTTCTATTTATGATTTCTTTCTCTGGAGGCAGACATATACAAATGTTTCTTCATACAGTATTTTTGTTGCTATATATAATGTTCTCTTGGTTCTGCTTGTTTCACTTCATAATTTCTTGTAGGTCTTTCCATGGTTTTCCAAAATTAACCTGCTTACCGTTTCTTACATCATACTAATATTCCATTACAACTCATTAAATCATTCATAGCTCCCTTCTGTTTCTAGTTCTTTACCATCACAGAGAGAGCTGCTATACATATAAGTTCTTTTCCTTTTTCCCTGTTCACCTTAGGAAATAAAACTAATTGGTCAAAAGATATACAGTTTTATAACTTTTTGAGCATAATTCCAAATTGCTCTCCAAAATGGTTGGGTCAGTTCACAGTTCCACCAACAGTGTAGTAATGTCCCCATTTTTTCATATGCCCTTCAACATTTATCGTTTTGTCATTTTAGCCTATCTGATCTGTGTGAAATATCTCAGAGTTGTTTTGATTTGTATTTCTCTAATCAATAATGATTTGACATAATTTTTACAGGCTTCCTAATCAATGATCTCCTGGAAACCAAACTCTTAATCTCAGTGTTCTTCTGATCCTCTAAATTTTCTAAAAACAAACCTCTAAAAATAAAATCCTTACATATGGCATACCATTTCTTGACTGTGCATTTGCAATGGTGATTTAGCATTCCTGGAATGCTTTCCCCCCTGACCTCTAACTTCTAGCTTTTCTTGGCTTCCTATATTACTTAGCTCCAATCCCAACTTCTACAAGAGACCTTTTCCAAATAGCCTCCTCATCTTTATTCTTAGATTTCATTTACTGTACCTATCTTGTATGGATCTAGTTATTTTCATATTGTCTCCCCCTTTGTAACATAAGCCTTGTAAGCACAAGGATTGTATTTTCACCTTCCTTCATATTTCTAGAGCTTAACACAGTTCCTGATATCTAATAAGCATTTAGTAAATATATATTTGTTGTTCAAGTCATCTCAGTAATGTCCAGCTCTTTGGGAACCCATCTAGAGTTTTCTTGGCAAAGGTCCTGGAGTAGTTTGCTATTTCTCTCTCCAGTTCATCTTACCAGTGAGAAAACTGAGGAAAACAGAGTTCAGAGACTTACTCAGGTTCACATATCTAGTGAGTGTCTGAGGAGAGATTTGAAGTCAGGAAAATATGTGTTCCTAACTTCAGGTCCAGGCCTCTCTCTACTGCATCGCCTAATTGCCCTAAATGTGTGCTTACTGAATGACTAAGAATAATATAGCCAAAAGTGACCTTAGAGGTCATTTAGTCTAGCCACTCATTTTACAGATGAGGAAACTATGGTGAGCATCATAAAAGTTAAGTAACTGTGTAGCAGAGTCCACTAATTATTCATGATGCTTCATTTTTTGAGTTATTTCTGCTAATAATTTCATAATTTCTATTTTACTGTCTTAAAATTAAAGAAAGTTTTCTTTAAATATTCAGACTACTTCTACATAAGAAATAAAACAAAATACATTATTTGGAACCAAAATAAAACTTTCAAACAATTTTTAAAAAAAGAAATGGGACTCGGGGAACATGAAAACCTATAAATAAAAGTTATGCATTTTTGCATGAATCACAGCAATATAGAATTTGGAATTTGGTAGAAATATCAGAAGTCATGAAGTCCTGGGCCTTCCTAAAGCATAAATCTTCCCTACATTATTCCTGACAAGGGTGATCCAACCTCAGCTTAAAGATCTATAGCAACAGAGAGCTTCCTCCCACTTAACACATTTCATTGTGTACAGTTCTAATTAGTGTCCATGCACTGAGTTAAAACACTTTTCTCTTATAAATTAGAGAGAACTGGAAAGGCTATTGAGGCCACCTTGTCCAGCCTCCCTCATCTTACAAATGAGGAAGCAAAGGCACACCCTGGTAAAAAAAACTTGCTTAAGGTCATACAAGTAACTTGTGTCAGAGACACCATCATTCATTGATGTCTTAGTTCCAACCTCCAGATCTAACATGATCAAGAAAATCAAGGATCTCACTCTATCAAGAAAATAGATATTATCCATCATTACTGCCCTCTTTTCTTAAAGTTTGTAACTGCAGGCACCTCAAAATCATCTCCTTTCTTCTTTCTGTGCCACATTGACTCCTTAACCTGTAAATTTAAATCCCTCCCATGAAGAGTCCTGCAGGACAGGACTTTATTCCTATGAACATGCCCCTCCTTGTTCTCATCTTTAATTTCTCCCTTTTCCACTGACTTCTTTTCTGCTGCCTAGCAACATGCCTATATCTCCCCCATTCTTAAAAATCCTTCCATTTTCTCAAACTATCTTCCTTTCATAGCAAAACTCAACAAAAAGCTAGGCTAACTGCATCTATTTCTTCACTTCCCACTCACTTCTCAACTCTCTGTCATATGACATTGGGGACTACCTGAATGAAACTACTCTCAGAGGCCACCAGTGATGTCTTCCTTACTAAATACAATGGCCTTTTTAAAGTCAACCTTCTGTACCTCTGCAATTGTAAAATTAATTCATAGAATTTATTAAGCATCTACCACATGACAGGTACCATGCTAGGTGTATGGGGATTCAGAGGCAAAGCCAAAATAGTGTTTGACCTTTAAGAAGTTGTATTATGTTAGGAGAGAAGCATCATGAATGAAATTATGTAAGTGCAAAAATATGTAAATTAAATAAAAAGAAGTTCTGGGGAATAGAGCACCAGTTTAATAGAAGAGGATGGGAGGAAGGGGTAGAGAAGGACCATTATGTAAAAGACAGCATGAGCCTTTAGAGCAGCTATGGATTTTATGAAGAGGGGAAGGAGGAATGTATGACAAGCCTGAGGACAGCCTAGATTATGTAAAAGCACAGAAATGAGAAATAGAATGTTGAATATAGGGAGCAATAAGTAGGCCACTTTGAATGGAACACAAAATCTGAAATAAGCCTGGAAAAAGGAGCTGGAGCCTGATTGTGACAGGCGTTAAGTGAAAAATAGAAGAGTTTGGATTTTGTCTTGGAACAGATAGAGAACTATTAGAACTTCCTGAACACGGGTAAAATATGTCCAAATCTTTGGTTTAGAAATATCAGGTTTTCAGCTTTATGGAAAATGGAGTGAAGAAAAGAAAGACTGGAGACACAGATATCAATTAAGAGAAGACTGAATTAGTCTGAGTGAGAGGTGAGGAGGACTTGGGATATGATAATTATAGAATGAGTAAATAGCTACAAGAGATGCGTTGGAGGCAAAATTGATAAAACTTGGCGAGGTGAATATAGAGAATGAGGCAAGAATGACTTCAGGATTGCAAACTTAGGTTATTGAAAGGATCTGGTGCCCTCTACAGAAGTTGGAAAGGTATGATGAAGAGAATGAGTTAGTGAGAAAGATTACTTCTGTTTTAGAAATTTTAGGTTTTGTTTTGGAAACTGTTGACCGCTTCCTTCTCCAGCATACTGTTTTCTTCCAGCTTCACCATTGCTCTTTGGCCTCTTGGATAAAAAAAGAAGCATTTTACATTGGTATCTAGTCCCCTCTTTAATCTACCTTCAGACTACCTTTCCAATTTTTTTTCACATTAATTCCCCTCACACACATGCATTCCAGACAACTTAGCCCATTCACTAACCCTGTACATGACATTTTACCTCCCACTTCTGTCCTTGCACAGACTATCAATCCCCTCATTCCCAAAACACTTTCCTCTGATTTTGCTTCATAGGGTCCCTACCTTCCTTCAAAGCTTACTTAGGTCAGGTGGCCCTTCCACTTGTGTAGTTTCCCCCATGCTTTTCTTCTCCCCTCCACTAGGTATTTACTTTGTATTTGCTCATCTGAAAAATATATATTTCACTCAAAAGTAGAATGTAAGCCCCTTGAGGGCAGAAACTTGTTTTTGACTTTTTATCTACAGTGTCAACATATGTAGTAGAAATAAGCTTAATAAACTTTTACTGAAATCTCATCCCTCCATAGGTCAAGCCTAAGTATGTTGGGAGACAAAAGTCCTGTGCCTTCAAGTCTTTCCAAGTCAAACATCCTTAGTTCCTTCAATCAGACCTGAAAACATGCTAGTTGCCCTCTTTTGGAATAAGTTTTAGTTTGTCGATGTATTTCCTAAAATCTCTGCAGTACTCCAGATTCTTTTAGTACAGTGAGACTAGAATCACTTTGATTTCATATATTTTACTTTTGTTAATATAGTCCAAATTCATATTAGTGATTTTTTCCTGTTAGATCACACTGCTGACATATTGAAGATCATTGGAGTTCCAGGTTCTTTCTTCATATAAATTATAATAAATATTTTCTCCATCCTTTATTTATATAGTTGATTTTTTCAAACCCAAGTTCAATACTCTATTTCTGTCTTAATTAGATATTGTAGTAATAGATTCTGTTCATCATTTCATGCTGTTAGCACCTTTTGGGGACCATATTCTACTAACCATAATGTCAGCTTTTCCTCACAACTCTGGAAGACAGTCATTTCATAAGAAGTCAACAAATGCTATTGGGATGTGTTCAGCTATATGGCTGCTCATTGCAATTACTTTATTCTAAGGCTTTGGGGTTGGAATGTAATCGTGACAACCCTTTGAGGAGTTATGGTCCCAATCTGTCTTACTGCTTTAGGGAACTATCCTAAGGACTCTTCTGTCTACTAACATCTGCATAGGAAGAGGGAAGACATATATAGTCATAAACATTGAAGTGGATTTTAGAAAAGCAAAATGGAATAATAAATGAAATTTGTTAACAGAATAGAATGGGAGTTGCAGAGAACTTTGCCCTTAGCTCTGTTATTGAGAAAAATGAAAATAGAGTGATGAGGAATTTAGTGGTATAATTTTTTAACTGCTAAGGGCTTTGGTATGCTTAAATAGTAACACATTTTTCTCAATATTTTGTTAGTGACAAAACCTTTGACTGTATTTCTAAAAGAAAAAGTTTCAAAATACACTAATAAGATGCAAAAGAAAAGACAATGAAATTCATTGTGTAATGTAAAAGAAACACATTATTAGACAAATGTTCTAATATAACAAAATAATAATAATATCATAATAAATAATACGGAAGCTAGATGCCACAGTGGATAGAATGCTGGACCTGGAGTCAAGAAGATTCATCTCGCTGATTTCAAATCTGGCCTCAAACACTTGCTAGCTGTATGACCATGGGCAAGTCTCCTATCTGTTTACCTCTGTAAAATGGGCTCTGGAAGAAAATAGCAAATTAATCCTGTATCTTTGCCAAGAAAACCCCAAAGGAAGTCATAAGGAGTTGGAAAAGACTGAAAAATGATTGAACAACAATATCCTTTTTCAGTTTCTTGTCTGATTTGTTTCCAGGGTGGGATTAGATGGAGTGGGAAAAAAGTTAGGATAATTTGAGGGAGAGTACCCTGTACATTTGCCATTAAAAATATGCTTACCTATTCTCCTAGGTTAGGCATTTCATGATGAGAGGCTAATTAATGGGGAAAGAAAATTAAGCGTGGAAAAATATTTTGAGCTATAACATTTTCCAACCTAGAATTCAAAAAGCTTTTCTCCCTTGTATTTCACCAAGATCATATAAAAAGATGATTTTTAAAATAACGAGAACCTGGAAGAAGTCCAGTTTTACCACACAACATTAGTTTGAGGGGAATACATGAAGCAGGAAGGGTAGCACTAAATCCATCCCTGACTAAGAGAAAATAGTTCATTTAGAAATTGGACAAGTCCAATGGGAGTGCTGGCAGTGCATTCATACAGCTCGACCCCTCAGGGTGACAGTGTCTGGGATATGTTGAAAAGATATGTTCATATTTTAGTGAATAGTGAAAAAGAGAATCTGTCAAACTTTTAACCTTGCAATATCTCACCTTTGATACATGATTAATTTTCTCTCCATTCCCAACTTCAAATTTGTGAGCTAGATTTTACATAACCTTCTTTATTTGCCAGCTTCTGAAGATTTTGCTTTATGAAACATCTTTCATAATTTTACCCCAACTCCAAGTTTTCAAAAAGAAGTGCTTTCCATTGCTTCCCTTAGGATATTTTCTTCCAATAGTAATCTGCCTAAAATCCTGTTCATTTTTATCAATTTGCTTCTGAATTATATTTTCACACATTATGCTTCTTTCTCTATTCCCTTCCATCCCACTGAGGGCATGCCTCTGTGGAATATTTGTAAGATGTTAAACTTTAAGTCATTGCTCAAAGCAATTAAGTTCTCTGAATCTATCCTTATAAATTAAAGTCTTCATACCCTGAAACCTATTCAGGGTTCTTTTCCCGACTTCTAATTAGTCTATAACTCCCTGTTGCCAAAATATCTCCCAAACTGAGTGCGGCATTCTCATTATATACAGAAATCTGTATAATTCAGGAAAATTCTTGCAACGAATATTTTTCCTGATTATGACTACCTCATGTCTCCTTCATTAATGGTTTTCAAAGGATTTCTCTCTTACTGGGTATTTGTGGTTTTTTAGAGGATTCTCTCTTGTTCAATATCTTCCCCCAGATATTCATTTGTTTTTTATCTCTATTTAACAGAATCTTATTAAAATCATTTTGGTATGTTCCCAGTCATATAGTCATTTTCTTAATTCTGACTCTTGGGGCTTACAGTTTCAGTGTTCACTACCAGAGACCATTGGCAGGAGAATGTTTGTGTTCTAGGATCAATCATTGTGTTGGGGAACAATTTGACATCTTTAAAAACCATGATTTCTCAGGCACAGTCTAGCCATCTTTTTAGTTCCTATTCATTCTGGACCCAGCTTATTCTCCAGTCACCACATAGTACTGCTACCTTCCATTCAGAACTTTTTACTTTGTCCTCATTTTTTAAAAAAAATCCTTCAAATCTATTATTTTATTTTAGTCTTATATCTAATCACCAAGGATTAGCACATACATTGTTTTTGAGATAAGCTGTGGTACATAGAGATTAAGGATAGTGGCAGAGATAAGACTAGATCTCTATTTTCTTGATTATTTATTATTATTATTCCTGTTGACTCCTTAGGAGCATAGGGCCGCAACCATCTCACGCCAGTGGACTCTGTTCTGGGCATCTTCCCCCAGCTGGGCCCATGTCATTCCAACTGTTTTTGTTTCATTTTCGGCAGATCTTCGCCAGGTCTGTTTTGGTCTTCCGACTTTCCTCCTCCCTGAAGGGTTCCAGCTCAATGCTTGTCTGGCTACGTTGTCTTCCGTTTTTCGTAGCGTATGTCCTATCCATCTCCACTTACGTTTCTTTATGTCCTGACTGATGGGATACTGGATTGTTCTTTCCCAGAGACTAGCATTGGAGATCTTTTCAGGCCATCTGATGTTCAAGATGTAGCGTAGACATCTATTAACAAAGACCTGGAGTTTATTGGTGTTAGCACTCGTCACTCTCCAGCTTTCTGATCCATATAGGAGGACGGCCTTTACGTTGGTATTGAAGATTCGGAGCTTAGTGACGAGGGACAGTGCTTTGGAGATCCAGACAGACCGCAGGGTGTTAAATGCCTGTCTGGCTTTGTTGATTCGGTTTCTGATGTCCTCATCTGCTCCGCCGTCCTTACTGACGATGCTACCCAAATAGGTGAAGTGGTCCGTCTCCTTGATGTTTTCTCCCTGTAGTTGGATTGGCAGGTCCTGTCTGCTGTTGACTGTGATCACCTCGGTCTTCTTCTTGTTGATCTTCAGACCTGTTTAATGAATAATTATTAATATTCTGTTTCCCTCTCCTTCCAGTCATTTGGAACAACACTGAATAAAATGGGACTGGCAGTTCTTTTTCACTCCTCATTTTGATATAAACCCATTTAACATTATTACTCAAATATTAGATAATTTTCCATCTCAGTCCTTGAACCTATACAAACTATTACCAATTTACTTTGAGAAATTGTTTCTCTAGTTCTTCGGTACCTAGAAACAAATGACTACACAGATCTCAAAATCTTGGACAAAATCTTGGACATGAATATATAGCATTGATGATAGTTGCACTTTTCCTCTGGACTTTAAATTATATAAACATAAACTAGAGAGAGAATAAACTTTGTTTTTCTTCATATCTGAGCCTAGATTCTGCCTGAACCTAGGAAAAACAGAGAGAACAAAGAACAGAATGCATTGTTTAGCTTAATTCTCTCTCCAAAGATCATGTGATCATAACTCTAGAGTTAAAAGTCATCTCAGAAGCGATCTCGTCTGATCCTCTGTTGAGAGGTGGCACAAAACCATGCACAGAGCACTAAATTTGGAATGAGCAGACCCAGGTTCATTGCCTGACTCCATCATTTTTATGGCATTGGGCAACTTAAGCTCTCACTTGAGGCCTCCATCATTATTTGTAAAATAATAGATGGCCACATTATTATCATTCAGTCTTTCAGGTATATCCAAATCTTCATGAACCATAGCTTACCAGGCACTTCTGTCCTCTATCTCCCAAAATCTGTCCAAACTTATGTTAGTAGTTTCCATGGCACAATCTATCCATCTCATTCTTTACCATTCCATTCTTCTTTTGCCCCCATCTTTCCTAACATCAGAGTCTTTCCATTGAGCTCTGACTTCTTATTATATGGCCAGTGTATTTAAACTTCAGCTTCAGTATTTGACCTTCCAGTTAATAGTCTGAATTGGTTTATGTAAGCATTGACTTATTTGATCTCCTTGACTGTAAAAGGGACTCTCAAGGTCTTCCCTAGTACCATAATTTGAAAGCATCAAATCTTTGACACAGCTTTCCTCATGGTCCAACTCTCATAGCCATGCATTGCTTCTGGAAAGACCATACATACCTTTGACTACTTTTAGGTCTTCCTAGATCTAAATCTGTAATCTTATGATCCCTCATTTTCCAAATGAGAAAACTGACACCCAACAAAATAAGGGTCATATTGATATTAAGTACTGGAGGTGGAATTGAACCTTTTTCTTTGACTCTAGAGAAAGGGCTCTTTCTCCTATATCTGGCTTGTTATCCTGTGACCATTTTTTATTCAAGTACCAGAAATGATCTTATCTCTTTAGGTTCTTCCACTCGCCATGACCCAAGTATAATTTTCCATTGTTGATCATATGAATACATACATGTGTGTGTACTGTGTGCGTGTATATACCTATATGTAAGAATATATGTGCATGTATATACACACATAGGTAGAGAGAGAGAGATTACATAATTTTACATAATAAATTAGGATTCAGTCCAGGTTGAGCTGGCCCACAAATTCATCACTAAACAGGCACAGGGTAAATAATGAAATGGTTCTAATTTATCTCATTGCTAATCATCCTCTACTAGAGATCTGAGGGCAGCTAGATGACAGAGTGGATAGAATGCCAGGTCTAGAGTCAAGAAGCCTCACCCTCCTGAGTTCAGATCTGGCCTCAGACACTTATTAGCTGTGAGACCCTGAGTAAGACCAAGAAATATTGACAAAGAGTCTAATGATGTAGACCCCTCCTTATTCTTATCAGAATACCTCAGGCAGCCAAAAGCATTGATCCAAATGTCATGTCCCAACACTTCTTTGACCTCCTGCTTTTATGGTTTCTGGCTTTCTCTTGGCCAGAACTCTTTCCCATGTCTCCAGTCCTTTTTATTCTAAAAAGTTTGATGAGTGCATTGGGGGAAAAGTGCTTTTCTTCCCACATCCATTTCTCAGGAATATTCTCATGACTGTCTGGACTATCAATGCAGAAGCACATGAGGATAATAATAATGTCCTAGAAAGAAAAAGAACCAAAGTTTGTGTGTTGTTAGTACCATCCTCACCTGCTGACCATCTACTTCAGTGTCAGCAATGTAGTTAAGGGAGTGGGAATTGAGATCTCAGGGAATAGATTCTTGCTGAAGACACCAAGAAAACAGGTTTTTCTACAGACACTGTCTCCCAAAATAAATAGTTTCTTCTGAATCATAGACATGGCTGGAGCTTTGAGTCATTTCTCCTCCATATAGTCATTGCCCAATATGGAAGACTATCCCAAGTGAAAGAATTTTAAAAATTAAATCTTATTTTTTTGATGATTAAAAAATTTAATTTTATCTCTGCACAATCATTTCCTTGAGGAAAGAAGGAAGGAAGGAAGGAAGGAAGGAAGGAAGGAAGGAAGGAAGGAAGGAAGGAAGGAAGGAAGGAAGGAAGGAAAATAAAGGAAGAAAGGAGGAAGAGGGATGAGGAAAAGAAAGAAAGGAGGAAGGAAAGGGTAGAAGGAAAGAGGAAACAAGAAGGGAGGAAAAATGGAAGGAGGGGAAGGAACAAAGGAAATGAGAGAGAAAAGAAAAGAGAGAGGAATAACAAATGTGTCGCCTTGTAACAAATATGTGTAGTCAAATTAAGACAAATTCTTGCCTTAGCCACAACCAGAAAGTGCATCTCTCATGAGTTTATCCTTTCTTTGCCAGGAACATTAAGATCACACACACACACACACACACACACACACACACACACACACACACACACACACACCAAATTCTGTCCTGTTGGTGGATAAAATTGGCCCCAATTATTCTTTCTAGAAATTTCTCAAGCATAAGAAAAAGGACACTTCAGACCTGTTTTCAGAATAACATGGGTTACACCAAGTTAGCATTGCCAACTCACTTGGTAATTACAGGAAGAGATTTTTGTAGCATTTAGTCATCATTCTAAAACTCTCAGCTGCATCTTGAAAACTTGTCAACATTTTCCAGGCTCTTTCAAGTAGGAGCTCCTTTTGTATAAAAGTATAGGGGTGTGTGTATGTTAATATCTATTTCTAGATATAGATAGATATGTAAATATATATGTATATATGTATATATACACACATATGTATGTGTGTGTATTTAGCTTTAAATTTGTCTGTGGTCCAAGGATTCAACTCGTTTACATAGAAATAATAATAATAACATACATTTATGTAGTGCTTTTTATTATTTTTTTAGTTACCATTTATTTTATTTTAAATATATAACAATCTAACATATAAACACAATAATAATATAGCACAGGATTTATTATATGTCATAAATTATTATAAATATCCAACTTATCCAAGAGGAACAAATTCTTACATTAGCAATGACCAAAAATCTGTCTCAATCTTTTTGTCCTCCTCTCACCTTGATATACCAAGTACTTTTCATACATCATTCCATTTGAACCTCACAGCACAAGCTTGTAAGACTAGTACTGCAGATCTTCATTTTCCCCATTTCACAATATGGAAAATAATACTCGGGAGTTTGGAGACTTGCCATATTTGCACAACACAAATATTGGAACTGGATTTTGAACCCACATCTTATCAAAAGGAAGAAAAATGTTGTAAAGCTAGAGTGATCTTTTCTCTTCTGAAAATTCTTCTTTTTCCCAAATCCAAGGAAATTCAGAAGTAGTCTTCTCAACCTCATTTGTTCTGTTACAAAAGCAATCGTATCCAGAAAAAGCTGAACATTTTCCATTGTGATCAAACAATCTTGGCCAATTTTGTGTTCTATGCTCATCTCTTTGAAGTTAAATTTTTTGCCATGGTGAAGATTAATAACTGAAATAGCTTTGTTACCATGTATTTACTTTAACCTAATTCTGTCAGTGAGCAGAAGTAATTAAAGTCAAACCAAAGCAAGTATTGTGCATGGATCATCAATCATAGTTCGTGGCTCATCAAAACAAATGATAAATATATTTTAATGAGAAAAAAACAGCTTTAGTTGATTAAATTATTTTTTTATGCAAGCAAAGTCCATATTTAAATACTTTGCAACTTGCATTCTAGTCTAACTTCCAGAATCTTGGGCCTGGAAAACTAACCTTTTCACCAAATGCTACATTTTCACATTCCTTGTTTTAAAAAGAGGTGTATTCCCATGGCAGATTAACTTTCACAGTATTTAATTAAACTTGATTAAAAATGTTAATACTGGCTGCCAATAACATGGAGTCTATTTTTTCCACTCCAAGGCATACTCTGAGAGCAAGGATATAGTTTCCTTCGATGTTTCCATATCAACCAACAAAGATGCAAAGCTGTAAAGACGTAAAGAAAACAAGTGATAGCCACTGGCTTCTGGGATCTTCCACTTTAAAGAAACGGGATGTAGTAGCTGTGTAACTCCTTTTTTTGTCATAAATTCTTTGTTTTATTTTTTTAATTTTATGAAACTTTCGTTGAGCTCTTTTTGTACAGTTGCTCCTAATTCCTCGAGATGCTGCTGTTCACCTTTATAAGCCTTAACATATTTCAGTTTTAATATGTTTTCCAATGCATAGCTAATCTGTTTATGCTTTTTCTTCCCACCTCTTCATTTACTCCTCTCAACCTGGCACTGCATATTGGCAGGCTAGACTATATTGTTTTAAGTATCATGGCACACTGAGCTTGTAGGACTTGAGACCATGCCCAGAACCATTATGACCCATTATCCTCTCCCTCTCCTCAAAGCTGTTACCAGAATATATAAGGGTGAAGAAAGTGATATCAGAAATTAATGAGTCAGATGTTCTCCAGTGCTTAAGTCATACCTAGGTGGTAAGTTAAGGACTTAAATGAGGCAATTAACTTGCCCATTTCCCTAGTGTAGCATTTAGTGAAGTATTACCGTAGTGGCCTTGGGAGTTTAATGAGTATTTACGTGTGAGACAGATGGATAAATGAATCATCTATCATATTTGCCTTCTCTTGGGTAAACAGGTTTGAAATCAGGTGCTTTGGGGATGATCACTTGGAGATGTTAGCCCTGAGAAATTGGAAACATTGATTTAAAGGATTTTTCTTCTACATATACCCTAGGAAAAAGGACAACTTTGAATGTAAAATTGAGGGGAAAACATTTTTTAATGTGCATCAAAGTCCCTTTCCCTAACAACATTGGAACCTCATTGAAACAACACCTCATTAGATGGAACAAAGCCTCACCTCACAATCCACAAACTGTCGCTCATGCTTGGAGTACATTCTCCCTTCACTGCCAACTTTTGGGATCTCTTGTTTCCTTCAAGATTCAGCTTCAGTGCCACCATCTACATGCAATTTTTCTGGATTTTCCCAACTACTAGTAGTGACACCCTCAAAATTATTTATTGTGCTCATGCACATGTGTATGTGTGTGGATGTACATGTATACACATAAATGTGTATCCCCCCAACATGTAAATTCCTTGAGGGAAAGACTATATCACTTGTCTTTGTATCTCTGGTGCTAGCACACTGCCTGACACTTCATAGGTGAAACTACTTTATTTTCACAGAATAAATACCACATTCTCTGACTACTTCAGTAATCTGACAAATTGAATCTTGCAAATAGTTATTCTGGTACATTTTCCCATATTCCCATTGAACAGAAACTTTCATGAAAACTAAATTGATCTTAATAGAATAAATTATTTCAAAAGGAATAATCATCTAGAACAACTTAGTAAGATAAGGGCACAATGGAGTATATATTTAAACATTTCTCGTTTGCCTGTTCAACCCATATTGCATATCAAAACAGCAATTACTACTTTACTTCATAGAAATATGTTGTTTTTCAGGCATTTTTCAGTTGTGTCCAACTCTTTGTGACCCCATTTGGGGTTTTCTTGACAAAGGTATTAGACTAGCCCGCTATTTCCTTCTCCAGTTCATTTTACAGAAGAGGACACTAAGACAAAAAGAGTTAAGTGACTTGTACAGAGTTACTCACAGTACATGTCTGAGGCTGGATTTAAACTCAAGAAGGTAAATATTCCTGACTCAGCCCTGCAATCTATCCGCTACACCACCTAGCTGCCCTTATAAATGTAGTAGGGGGTAAAATTTCACATGCATACACATACACACACATATATTACCATACACTGATGAGAATAAAACATATTGACAGGGCGACCATATGACAATTTTAAAGCTTTGGAGACATGGAGGAAAGTCTAAATTTCTGGTCCTTCTATTTGTTCCTATGTTTTCTCACTTATTAGAAGGACTAGGCCTGCTCGAACTTTTGCCTTTCAGCAAAAGTCAAGAACCACCCTAATCGTGGCCTCACATACTACACTGAACCCTGAAACCAGCTGGTTCTTGAATATCAGGGCTGATAAATAGTCTTTCTAGAATTCCTGAGAATCTTCCTTTTTATTGTAGAGACTGCTGGAGTCAAAATGTGGAAAAACAGATCAATTCAATCCTTTCTCTGGATCCCAAACTGCTTCACTATAGATAATAAGAGAGCCAGGAAAGTCATGGAGGGTCCATTAAGCATATTTGACTGGACAAAGAGAAAAATGATACAGAATCAGAAAACGAGAATTCTTTCCTTGCCCCATCATAGCACACCTATATAAAATTAAGTATAAAATAAAATTTTAAAATATTAAAAAATAATGTATATGTTAAATATTAGAACATTTTTTTAAAAACTTGCAACTTGCATTCCAGAACTCTGGATAGCTTTCCTCTAGATGTGGGATGTCATTTCAGTGTACTTTATTCACTTTCATTTTAAAATGTAAATTATGAGCTAGTGACATGTGAATCAGTCCCATGGACCCAGATCTTGTGATCCCTGTGGACCTGAACTCTCTGCCATCATCAAGTCTAGTTCCACAAGGCTAAGCAAGGAAACGCTACAACATTGCTAGCATACATCATCATAGGATATTGGAGGGTAATTATCCAACCAAATGGCAATTATGGCATATATCTTCTGCTTCAGTTTGCATATCCCAGTACAGAAAATTCTTTCTACTACAAGCTTGGAAATCTCTTCTTCATCCTACTCAGGTCCCCTTCTCCTAAGTCCTTCTCCTCCTCTGCTCATTGTGACCTCTAGAACACCTCTTTGGCATACTTCTCTTCATCTTCAGTCTCTTTTTCCCATTTATTACACTGTATTATTATAAATTACCAAGTCTCTTTCAAATAATCAGTGGTTATAACCTGATGATCAAAAAAGTGTTTTGCATTTCCTTTATTTCCTCAAAACTATGGATTTAAAACTGAGCTTTCAAATCAAACAGTGAAAAGGAAACATGAATCCAACTATTTGTTCTGCTTTCCCAAGTTTCCTATCTTGTTAAGCCTGTTCAATTATTTTTCTAAGGTCTACTACCACACAGATCATCTAGAAGAAATCAATATGTATACATATATATGTATACATATGTGTGTGTATAATTATATGTATATAATATATATGAAGAATAACCAGTGTTCTCCCTCCAAAGCACTCTAGAAATGAAAGCTATTGTTTTTTTAAATATAAGATGAACCAGAAAAATCGACTGATTTTAACCAAATCTATACATTTCTGTCCCAAGTAATTATTTAAGCTTGTGGAAAGAGCCTAAGTAGAAGTTAAGTCAATATATTTAGAACATAGTTTCAGACAACTTGATAAAGATAAAACCAGAAAGTGACATGTGGATACGAATTTCTCCTAAATGTATGCTAGGTTTCACTACTGGGAAAATATCCTACCACTAAGAATTCCTTTCTTATTATAATAAGATAGCATTGTGAGCACATAGTGAAAGGAATACTGTAAACTGAATTTAAACTCACATGCAACATCTTCACTGATTAAAAAACACTGCTATGAACTACTTTTGTAGTAGTTGCCTGTTTCTTCTGGCTCCAGTTACTAGGTTTCCAAGTTATGGGAAGGGAGAGAAAAGAAGATGATATTACACAAAGTATGAGCTTAATCAGCTCTGAGATGCACCTGACTTCAATGAAATTTCAGCATCCTGCTTCTATAGCAACTCATATATTTGATACTATTTTCATTTCTAGTACATAACAAGACAGCATTTTAACATCAGCATTCCTGACGGCAGTGATCAGCCATAACTCTCATATGAATCTCTCTCTGTAGGAGCCTCCACTGGGATGAGCTGACAGCCTATCAAGACAACCAAAGCTATCACTATCAGTCATTGACAGTGATTGACAGTCATCATATGGTGAACTGGAATGACCATAATCAAGAGATGCTTAATCTCTTGAAAGTGGTGCCTAACCTCTGTTGTCTCCAGAACTTTTATAATCTCTGCTCAAATAGATGTAGTTAGTATTATATCCATCATCTCTTAGTGGCATCTAACATCTCTGAGATGGCATTATGTCCCTTTAGGGTGAGCCTCTAGAGCAGCTCTTCCTCCCATTCCACTCTTGATGCACACTGGCCCTGACAGTACCGAACTTTTAGGTAGAGGACCCCTGCCACTTTGTGGTGGTCCTCTATTTTCAGGAAGAGGTCTATGGAAGACCCATATTGAAGTTGAGACAATCCACTTTCATCTCAGTGTCTTCCACATGATGATGATGACCCCCTTGTTCCTCCACCACTTCCTTCTCTTCCTCCTTTTCTAAGGCTTCTTCAAGAGTCTCTGCTTCTTGGTGGGGGTGGTAGACCATGTCTACCAAACACTTTCTAATTTGGCTTGGTTGCTTGTTCATTGATTTTCTATCTAGGAGCTATTTTCCCACACCATTCTTTGTACCTAGAATGCACACCTCTCCCATCTCAGCTTCTTTAGAAACCTCTTCAAGATTCAGCAGAGGCACCATTTCTTCCATGAAATCCTCTCCATCAGTTGTTAATGATCTCTTCTTCAACTCCTCTTATATTTATTTATCTATTTATATGTTCTATCTTCCCTGGCAGCCATGACCAGTGGATAAACAATAAGCCTTGGAGCCGGGAAGAGATGGATTTGAACTCTGTCTCTGGCACATCCTGGCTGTGTGAACCTAGACAAGTCCCAGTGCCCTAGGTGACCATATACATCATAGTCTATGACTGTAAGTTTCAGGGAAGGTGATGACCTACATTAGTAGAGGGAATTTCCTCATTCAGGAGTTCTTTATGTCAATTAAGTCACAGATTTAGTCTCTACCTCCTCTCTTCCTATAAGATTGCAAATTTCTTTGGGTCAGACTATTTCCTTTGTCTTTTTATTCTCAGAAAAATAGTATTGTACCTAGAACAGAGTAAGCTTTTAACAAGTGTCTTACACATAGTAGGCACTTAGTATTAAATTAATGAAAACTTAAAAACAAAGGCCATTTATTGAATTAACCATACTATAATGTATGAGTTGTACCCTTTTGCCAAAAAGGAGTTAGTGTATCTCCAAAATATAAGCCAAATTGAAATAAGTAAGTTATCGTTTTATTTATATATATATATATATATATATATATATATATATATATATATATATATCTTGTTGTCAAATGATGTCTTTTCTAATGGGAGAAGAGGAAGAAGGGGAAAAGGAGTTAATTAGATATTTTAATGTAACAAGTTAATTTTTTAAAAAATTTAAATATGAGCTAAGTGCAATAATTTTAAAAATCATTTATCAGTAGAATATCTAAATTACAATTTCTTGTAGAAAACCTTATTCTCCCGGCTGATGCCACTGACTTTACATCCTTTGCTGACATCTCTGACACTCAGTATTTACACTAAAATTTAATTCCTTATTTATAGATTTGTTGGCACCTTATCCTTTTCTATTTGTTTTGCCATCTCAGAAGCTCTTTGAAACCCAAACACTTCTGCAGGGATGTTTTAAGAGAAGACAAACCTTATATTGGCATGAGAGAAAGCTGACTAGTTCCAGTATTATTGGGTAAACTGGGCAGCTTCCCAGTTTATCTTGAGTCAGGTTTTCACAGTGTGACTTCATTATTGGTCTGAAGTGAATTGAACATGAGATACATCTAAATTATAATGTAAATATAACACTCTGCAAAGCCAAATACAGAGTACATTTCTTTTTCATTATCTCTGCTCATTACCATTAATGGGGATGATTGAGGATAGAATGCACTTCCTTCTTAGTAAAACCATTTTGCTCTGTAAAACTACTAAACAATTCTGTTTTTTGTGGGGTTTGTAAATATGATTCATCATTGTGAGAAATTCCCAAATGGACACTTAGGACCCTAATATAGATCCACAACTCATCGGCAACTTGGGCTTATAGGTTATTGTATGGAACATTGACTTCCTCATGATTACACAACTAGAATGAGTTAGAGGCAGGACTTGAATCCAGGTCTTCTTGACTTCAAGGCAAGTCCTCTGTATCATTGGTCCACTTTAACATTTATTATATGTTATGAATTGGAAAATTATTTAGTCCATGTTTTTCAGCAATTCCTTATAGGGAAGACAAATCTTTGCTGTTAAAGAAATCTTTGGTATTTTTAAAATAATTCCTTCCTAAGCCAATAAGAATCACATAACTTTATATGTTTTCATTTATATTCAAAGGTTGTGGTTTCAAAGTTATATGATATAAAAGATGGTAGGCTAAGTTTTTTCACAAGATTTCTTGTCTCCTGTTCAGATATGGTTCTTGACCAACAAGTGAGCTCTGGCCAGCTCAGTGAAGACGTCCGCCACAGAGTTCATGAAGCTCTAATGAAACAGCATCACCATCAGAACCAGAAAAAGCTGACCAACAGGATTCCTATTGTTCGATCCTTTGCTGACATTGGCAAGAAGCAGTCAGAACCAAACTCCATGGATAAGAATGGTAAATGTCTTCTTATTGTGTTCTAGACCTTGATCATTGCTTGAAATATTACATCGCTCTGTATTTCTTGTAGCAAAAGGGATTAAGTTTCCTGGAAGTCTTGGCTAGTTCATTTACACAGAGCTTGTATGAAGAAAACCTTATAAGGTAAAATTCAAAGTCTAGAGGAATATATATTTAACTTGTTCTATAAGCTTTCATTCATCCCTCCTTAAAATTCTTTTTTTAAACCTGTGTAGGAAAAACCAACTACTTAAATACTTCCTAGGAGTCATTTACAAGCGGCTCAAGGGCAAAACATTTATATTTTAGATCATACAACTGAAAATTTCATGAAGGACCCACAGTCCATTCCACATCATTTGACCCCCTCTTCTCCCCTGCTCCAATTGATAACCCTAGAGCCTTAAAATGGGGTCCTTGTTCTTTACAATTCTGTATCTGTGGCACCTATAGAGTGTGATGTCTTTCCTTAAATAGAGCAACCTACTTTGGGATGACAAGGTCATTGCTTGCCATCATAGGTGGTTGCCATCAGTTTCTAGCATTCAATAATTATGGCATGAAACTTATGATTTGCTTCAGTCTATCTCTGAAGTGTCTCCTTGCTTTCCTTTACTACTCAACTCCCCAATATTAATGCACTATGAAGAAATGGCTTAGGATTTCTACTGTCATACATCTTTTCCTTAAAATTTCAGTCTAGGAAAATGAAAAAAATGAGTATGGAATAAAGGTGAGAGTGAATGGAAATGATCTGTCTAACATTCCCTTCTGTTTTTCTCCCCCAGATTCTCTCTTTTTTTTACTTGGCATACACACTATAAATCTACTATAAGACCAAAACATGCTTACTGGATGCATGGATTTTACATATTTTTTTGGAGGGACAGTGGGAGAACTATTCTTAAGAACTTTAAAAATTTCTAAAATAAATGTGTGGAGACTAAAATTTTTTACAGATTTTGTCTTATATATGTATGAAACATAATGTTTCTATTTTCCTTACTCACGTGTGATACATACACATATACAAATATCCAGGAAAAATCTTTTGCAAATAGATAAAGCTAATTAAGTTGTTGAACTAGCTAGGACCTTTTCTCTTCACTGCATAAGTCTTTGTGGTATTATCCATTTGATTTTGAAATAATTGATTTAATATTGCACTGTAATGGTTGTTATTGTTATAAAACACTAACATGTTCTCATTTGAGTCTCACAACAGCCCCATGTGGTATGCATTACAGATACTATTGACTTCATTTTGCCAATAAAGAAACTAATGCTGGGACAGATTGGGTGATTTTCCTATAGTCATATAGTTAATAAATATGACAGGCAGGATTTAAGCCCAGGTCTTCTTGAATCTAAGCCCATTACTCTCTCTCCTACACCATTTTTCTTTTTCAAAAACCTGTGAACCATGGCATTGTCTTTGTATAGAGAAGCTGATTTTCCTGTGTATATTTATAAAACTCATTAAGAGTGTTGTAGAATGTTGGCAAAGCTGTTGAAAGACAGACACTAATGCATTATTGATGACTCTGTGAATCAGTCCAACTATTCCAAAAAAACAATTTGGAATTATGTGAAGAAAGTGACTAAAATGTCTATACACTTTGCCCCAAAGAGTCTACTGTTAACCACAGGAGAACAATACAAAAAGACCTCATGTACACAAAAATTTTTTTGTGGTAGCAAAGACCTGGAAACTATGCCTACTGAATGGAGAAAGGCTAAGCAAATTGTGGTACATTCATGTAATGGGATATTGCTGTGCTATAAGAAATATGATGAATACAGAGAATTATAGAAAGATTTTTATGAACTGATGCTAAATGAAATAGTCACAGTCGGGAAAATGATGTACAGTATGACTGCAGAAATGAAAATGGAAACAGCAACAACAAGAATAAGAAACCAGTTGAAATTAAATGTTGTAAAATTACTATGAACAAGCTTGGCTCCATAAAAGGGACATGGGAAGACATTTCTCTGGACTTTACAGAGTTCAGTGACCATGGGTTTGGAACACTGTAGATAATGCCAACTTTTTTCAATATGCTGATTAGATTTTTTTTAAATATTCCCCCTTTTATTATTATTTATTATTGAGGAGCAAGTGGTGGAAAATGTAGGTAATGTAAAACCAAAAGCTACCAATAAAAATATATTTAAATGGAGTGTTGTGGGTAGATTATGAAACATAAGCATACATTTGTAAATTTTAGAGAATATTTCACTTTCTTTTTTTCTTTTTTACTATACTGTATATTTAAACCATATCCCTACCATAATGTCCCAATAAGACATTCATAGACTGATGGACTGCAAATATGCTTTCTGAAACATATGGCCGCTGACAAATGTTAAAACATTGAAGTTTCTATATTTAAAGGACCTTAGGATAACTTATTATAAGTGGTATATTTTTGTGCGTGTAATGCCAGTATCTATTTAGAATGATGACTTTCAGAAACCAGAAATGGATATTCTAACTCTTTTAACTGTTGGGCCATATCTACAACAATGACAAAGGAACCAACAAAAAAAATGAAAAATTCAGACAATGTTCTATTTTGTCTATATAAAGGCCAAAGTAATTTTCTGGAAGGTAAACTTTTTTCCTTTCTGTGGAAGCTTTTTTTTCATGGACAATCACTTCTACATTAGACAGTAAAATATAAGTTAAGGGCTCATTCAAAGACACAATAGCTTGCAGTATAAATCTATTGTGTGTGTCTCATTAATTGTATTGGGTATAGCTTTTGCTAACTCACAAGAAAGGCAGATGAAGAAAATGAATACATAAGTAAATGGATAGACAGTAGACTGACAGATAAATAGATAAATAAAACAAAAACACTATTTATCCCTCATCTTTCTTTAACACCAATTGCTTAAACCAACTGACACAGTTATTATCTGTAGAGAAACAGAACTATACTGGTCAATCTTGACATGTCTGTTATTGCTGGAATTCTTGCTACAGATCACGTAAAGTCTTCTTATGCATTTCATATATTTCAGTGGTAAAACTGTTCCAGCTTAAATAGATAGCTACCATGAATTTGAATTAAAGTGGTTCTAGAATGATTCTACTACCAGACATAATTGGTGCTCATGCAGCTCCATAGCAAATTACACTGTAGAGTAGTAAAAAACCAGCCATATTTCTAATGTGATTTGTAAAAACCAATTAAGTATCATCTGCAGTGTGCTGGTTTTCTTTGGGTAACCTCGTAACACCTTTTGTGGCTGTTTTGCTCCCCCACATACTTTGCATAATTATATATGTATGTAGGGATCTGAAATTATGCATAAGCTTCACTATTCAAGAAAATAAAGCTCTCATCAAGAAACAAAAGAAGTGCAAAAGACCTTATTAGCAGAGTTCTTGATCTATTTTAAAGGCTCTAAAAACTGATGAACTATGGAAAAGAGGGAAAAAATCTCCTGAGTTAATAGCTTTGAATATAAATATATTACATCCTACAATAGTTTATTGAATCACAGATTTTGAGTTATAAGGTATCACCATTGAGTCCAACTCCTCATTTTACTGATGAGAAAACTGAGATCAAATGAGATCAAGTGATTTACTTAAGGCCATACCAAAGTGGCAAAATCAGGATTTGAACCTAGGTCCTCTGATACCAAATCCAAGGTCCTTTCCACAGAGACAGACTACTGTATAGAGACTGTAGATGTAAATGGTAGTAAGCAATAATGCATATCATTGAAGTCAATTTCAAACGGTAAAAATAACATCTTCCTATCATCAAATTGTTTTTTTTTAATCTGACAATAGTGTATTTCAAGCAAATGTTTGACTTATTCTATTTTCCAAATTATATAGAAGGAATCCTCTAAACTGAAGGTTATTAGAAACACTCAAAAATATCCCAGTTTTCTCCTTGGAGACCTTAACCTGTATGTTCATCTATTTCTGAAAAGAATCAGTTGTGGTTTTCCCAAAAACCAACTGGTGCCACTTTAAAGGAGGCCAAGGGAGACATGCAGAATATTACCTCTCCCTCCTCCTATGACTTGTCTCCTCTGAACATGCTAAACATTAAAAAAACCTTCATTCAAATGTAAATTTCTCCCAAGGCAGCCCTTTTTCTGGGCTTTCATACTGTAAAGTGACTCTCCAGATGAAGGGGAGGGTATGCCTTCCCTACCCCAAGTTGGTACTTTTCAGTTTTACATTTTAAGCAACTTATGGTCATAAACCTTGACTTCTAGTCCATTTGCTTTATGCTTTATACAATTTTCTTTTGTGTTCTGCACATTCTCTTCATGGCTAAGAAGTCAGAGTGCTATGGATTTACCATGCATTTTTAATGCCACCATGCTGTGTTTAACTTTCACTTTTCATTAAGCATCAAAACTGTGAGAATTAGACGCCTGATTCTGATGTTCCAATAAAAAGTGACAGTTACATTTGGCATAATAACAGGGGAAAATGATAGAAAAAATAATATCGACTTTGACTTTAGAGCCCTGGAAAGGGTGTTGGTGAAAAGTGCTCAAAATAAATGTATTGAGAGCATTTGAATTATTCCTTTGAAGCCAAGAGCATCTTGCTAAAAATAAATCTTTGACATTATATCTAGGCTTCTTGTCATAGATGACCTAGAAAGCAAATATATGTATATTCACACATTGCACATCCAAAGGGGGAGGAGTTAGGAATAGAACTCTGATATATTCCATACCTCTGATTACCCTGGGATCAGAATACATTGTTCCTCTTTCCGTGACCCAACCCCTATAATTTTTACTTTCATAATTACTTCACAGTGCTCCACTTTCTTTACTAATTCTCAATTTATTTCCCCTGAGTATATTTTTGTCATCCCTAGTCTTCTTACTCCACAGTAATACCACTTGTTAGGAAGCCTGCATGAACTACAGAAAACCTGAGACTCCAGACCACAAATGGAGAATCAACATTCCGTGCAAATTAGGGCCACAGAAGAAAATTTTATATGTAGCACATGTGGACTGCTCTAAGTTCATTTAGGCTTCTGCCCCAAAGACTAATATATAACGTGAAGTAATGAGATTAATTTAAGTAGCATGTGGACATCTATCTTATCATTGTAGAACCACAAATATATTATTCTTTGTTTTACTGTCAGACCGAAAAATTTTTCCATATCTATATATTTGTATTCTTTCCTGGTTTCTTAAACTCATCATAAATCTCAAAAAGTAAAAGAAAAAGTGATCCTCTAATCTGGCTTGTCTTTTGAAGGACAAGAGGACAAGCTAGAATAATAATTCTTAAGAATTCTAAAGGGAAAAATTGCTTTAAAAAATGTAAGCAGTTGACAAAATTGTCCTGGTAAGCATAACAGTAAAACCCTTTTCAATAAAGATTCAGGTGACATGGCAATGCCTCAGAACAGTCAATAAAGAAAAAAAATGTTTGTTTTTAGAGTCTGTTTGCTGAGATGAAGTAGGCCTATTTGTCTTTCTCTGATTATAGAGCAAGGCTGGATTTTGACCTCTATTTGGTATGATGTGTTTAGTATGTTGTTTCTTGTATTTCGTTAATTGTTTTCAAGCTTACTAATCTCCCTCTGAGATCTGTTACTTGCATCCTTTTCATATTATTGAAATATAACTCACCTAATCAACATTTTCTGAATATTTACTCTTTCTTTTTCCACCTCTCCTGTTCCCATGAGTAGATGTATATTGTACATGTATGTAACTTTGTCATTCATCTTTATATTTCTTTATTTTGCTCTGTCTTGTGTCTGTCTCTAACAGGCTCATCTCATCTTTGTACTTCTCTCATCTCCTATCCCTTGGGTTCTCTAAATGCTCGTTGAAGGTTTCTGAGGTAGTGTAAAACCTATCCAGCTTGGGCTCCAGGTCGATAGTAATGTTCATCCTTGGCTTTATACTAGTTTCCTTCTCCTGCACACATATATGAAGTAATTAAAACATAATGTAATTCGCTTGGGCCATTTATTATTCTTTCTACAATTGGTATTTAGTCAAATAGATCAAGTAAGAATTATTTAGACTCATTGTTAAACAACTTTTCAATTGTTTTTCAAACATTTATCCTTATGTTGAGGGAAAAAAGATTTTTATCGATGTCCGATTTACATGAGTTCATATATTGTAAAAGTTACTTCATATAGGACCATGTTTTAAGATTATCTCTCTGCATTTGCTCAAACAAATCATTCCTCATATCTGAAATATATTTTGTTGAAACTTCACCTCTCAGATTTCCTTATTATCTAAAAAACTCAGCTCAAGAATCATGTCTCCATGAAGCCTTCCCTGAGACCCCTAGCTATTTATGGTTACTTTCTTCTCAAATGTTCCAAGAGAAGCTCTAATATCACCTTTGCCAGGTTTACTAATAACCCTGTATTATATATATATATAGTCCTAGAGGTGAAGAACTATTGGGGAGTTTGTTGTTGTCTGATGTCAATGCCTTGCATATATTAGATACTTAATAAAAAATTTTTGAATTTAATTCTTTAATTACAGTGATTGAACCATGGTATAGACTTAATCAAAACATTATGGGAAGGAGCAGCTGGTGAGCTTGAAAATCAGGAGTAGAAATGGGAAGTCCTAGATCCAAATCTGACTTCAGACATTCTTTAGCTGTGTGAAGTTGGGCAAATCACTTAACCCTTATTGCCTAGCCCTTACCATACTTTTGCCTTAAAACCAATATGGAAGGTAAAGGTTTAAAGAAGTTATGGTATCATCATTGGTCACATATAATACTTTTGGCTCCTTCTGGGTCTGTACCATATTTATTCTGGTTTATCCCTTCAGAACACATGGTTATTTTCTCCTCCTTGAGTCTTACAGTCTATGTAAATTATGGTATAGATGGTTTTTTTGTCTGTAGGGCTACATTATACATAGGGATATAAAGGCAAATGTAATAATATTTCCAGGAAAATGTACACAATTAAGTTGAATGGGTATGAAATAAGAAATCTTTTGTTGATATACAATTTTAATGAAAAATCAAACATCTAATGTTCAGACATTTTTGCAAATGACATAGGCTTAGAAACCAGTTCTCTGTGTCTAATAATAAGTCAGAAAACAAATACACTGCTATAAAACAAACAACTACAGAGAATTCTAAATTACTCAAGTGTTTGAATTTTTAACATTCCCAGTCACTTCTGAATTAGAAATAAAAATTGATTATTTATTATTGGTTAAAATTATTTTCCCCTTTGTTGCTTTTTAGAGAAGATTTCAGAGGAATCAGCTCTATTACTAAACTTAGAGCAACTTCTACAATTTATGAACTCATCTAACTCTCACCATTAATTTAGTCTTTAGAGGATTTGCATAGAATGAGTGAATGTAATTGCCATTTTTTGCCAGTTTTGTATGTGATTACTTCCATGTTTTCAAAGGTGATCTGATGTCTCAGGAACAGGTACAGTTGGGCATTATAATAACTGGTTCACTTGAAGAAATGAAAAATATGTACAAATTATTAATGGTTAACATAAAGATTTTATGAAGAAAATATGGTGGGATTAACCTTAATAGCCATTGTGGAGAGCAGTATAATGTTCTTAGTCTCTGATTTTTTATGTATATGCATATATTATGTATATACAGTTACCATTCATAAAGTTTGATATTTGCCATTACCCACACATGTATATTAAGACTAAAGATCAGCTTGAACAAATGCTATTCTATTAACAAATTATCTTATCCTAAACTTAAATCCTATTTAGTGGGCCATAGTCTGCTTTATGTGCTATAATTACTTGTCTTTGTTTCCTTATTAGATTATAAGTTCCTTGAGGAAAAGGACTATGTCCTCCTCATTTATATATCCCTTCTTGCACAATGCTTTCCAGATAGTAGGAGCTTAATAAACGTTTGTTGAATTGAATTGAATACATTGGGAAAAATAAAAATAACTAGCATATGTAAAAGAGTGCTTTATCAGGATCCATTATTCTCTATAATGTTAGCAGAGCTTGGACTTTTGTTAGAAAATATGGCTGCACTTTATATGGGATTGTGAAATTCAAGCCAATTATCACTTGCTAACATAATGACTGAAGTAATCTGAAAAGACCTCAGTTCAAACAAGCAAATGATTACAGTTGACAGTGGAAGTGTAAATATAGCCCTAATTAAATTATGTAACTAATACTTAGTCCCTCCCATAACCCAAGTTGGGTTTTTAGTCATTATATATGTGTAGCAAAGAATCTGACCCCACTGATGATTTCTCTAAGAACAAAGAAACAAACAAAAACATCTAGGTTTTTTCTTAAGCTAGAGAACAATATTTTTCTATGTTTTGCCTTATAGAAATGTTTTTTCACAACAATATTAAACATACTTTTTTGCACTGATGTGTAATTGCATTGATACAGAAATATTCTAGAGAGTAACTATCTCTGCCAGATGGGCACCGTGCAGCATCTTAGAGTCTTAGAATTGTACTGAGAAGTCAAGGGACCCAGGGTCACACAGCCAGGATGAATCAGATCAGAGATGCTTCTTTTAAACTCCAAGTTCAACAAACTATAGTGCCTTTCCATGCTATCTGATAATAATGACTTTAACTCACATCTTATGGCTTTTGAGAGGCATTTCAAGCTTTGATGTTGCCTATAAAGTTTAGAGTGCTCTTATTATTAGAAAGATGATATACTATAAATAAATACCTGGCATAATAATCAAGGGTAAAGTAAATGGATGGTTTATATTGCTGCATACAATGCAATGGAACTCTATTTGTTTTTCTGCATTCAACAGAGGGAAATGAACTAAACCTTTGTTTTCATTGGTTTGGGGAATACATGACTGGAGAAGGTCCCATTCGTTATCTATGTTGCTGTTTTTGTTGCTGCTTATCATTACTAGAGTTTGCCTTGAACAAAGAGAAATGAAATGAAATGCCCAAGATCATTTATGTATGTTAGGGTTAAGAATTGAACCAAATTCTTGGTAGCCTTTATGCCAGTTCTCTATCCATTAAAAACTATAATTTCCTTGGCAAAGTACCTGGGATACCTAGATGGCACAGTAGATAGAATGCTGGTCTGGGAGTCAGGAAGACTTATCTTCCTGAGTTCAAATCTGACCTCAAATAGTTACTAAGCTGTGTGACCCTGGGCAAGTCATTTAACACTGTGGGACTCTGTTCCTTATTTCTGAAATAAGATTGGAGAAAGAAATGACAAACCACTCCAGTATCTTTGTCAAGAAAATCCCAAATGGAGTCGTGGAAAGTCAGGTATGACGGAAACAACTAAAACGAAAAACAAGGTAGCTGTTATGCTACACTGGAAAGCCCAACCTATAAACTGGCCTTTAAACAAACAACAGTACCAGGGTCCCAGGAATGTGTGGGACCAAGAATCAAGGACCAATGACTTGTGATGGACCTAGGAGAAAGGTGCCAACCACCTTCTCCAAAGGGCTCTCTCCAGATTATACCTTTTAAAAACATAATTATAATCTAGAGCCAGCAAAGATTTTCCAGGATAATCTACTCAGAAAAATGAAGATGTAAAATTAGGTCCCTTAACAGCTACAAATACATGATTTTGCCCCTTCCTCTGGTTTACATGACCTGTTACCATTTGTCTATAATTTATAGTCTTTAAGATTTGTCTGAAGTTCGTGTAGATGAACTGATTTCTCTGTTATGGTCACCCAGCTAGTAAGTGTCAAAGTCGTTTGAAACTAGGTCTTCTGGAGTCCAAATCCAGGAGTAACAGAGCTGCCTTATAGCATGCTACTATAACATGCTTCCCTTTGTAATGTGCCTTATACATATACCTATATAGCCTTATCTCTATTCACTTTTAGCTGTCCATATAGAGATGCAATGAGGCTAAGTGAATACGTAGAGATAGATCATCCCAGAACAGAGCATGCACCTAGAGCTCCCTTGGAAACTTCTGGAGGAACCTTGCAGTTCTCAAAAGTTTCTAGGGCACACTTGTCAGATCAATATACATATTATAGATGGGGGCAGAGATACATATGCCTGTACCTACACATTCCCATACATATTCATGGATAGGGCTGGTCTTATGATTTCTTCCCAGGTGAGGAATCTCCCTCCACCAGTATGGGTCAGCTCCTTCTCTGTAATTTAGTTTCAAAGAGAAATCTAGAGTACTAAAAAGTTTAGTAACTTTAGTAACTTTTTCGGGGACACAGAGTCAATATGTGTCAGTCAGAGCTTAAACCTGTCTTCCTGTCTTTTAGGGCTAATATTCCATCCACTACACTTTATTTCAAATAGCAAAAGTTCCCAAATCCTTTCCTAGTAATGAGTGTTAGTGTTTATCAATAATTACTGTCACAAAGTTATTACTTTGTCCACACTTCATAATCCTGGAACAAGGATACCACAAATTAGTGATCTGCAAATAATATCAAATCAAATTAAGATGTGTAAAAATGCATATTCTTAAGTACTCAAACATATTGAGTGATTTGAGAGCTGTTTATTAAACAGCCTGTGTTACAAGTATAAAAATGAAAACAGTTCATTTAATGTAGCTATAGATTTGGGCTTTTAAAAATGTTTTCCATCCAACTGAAAATTGGAAAAATGAATGATATTGCAATAATTTTAATTCTCTTTGGCTTTGCTGATATATTGAGGGATCATTTTCTCAGGTAATCTTATATCCTATTGATAAACTTGCTACAAAGATTTACTCTTTATTTGACAAACATTCAATTCAACAAATATTTATAAGATGCTTTCTTTTGTAAGGCACTGTGCTAGGCTTATATGTTTATTAATGAAAACGTCATTATCCAAAGTGCTATTACAGAAAAGTATTCAGTAAATTTAGGTTTAAATACATCTAATGTTCTTGTTCACGAAAACAAGAAGAGATGATGTGAAACTGGTGATTGAAGACATCTGTTCGTGGCAAAATGCATTACATTAAAGTTTTTTTAATATTGCAGTTGTAATTTTGAGAATGGTAAATTGAATGGCTGCTAATGAACAGTTCACATTCATAACTGCAAATCTGCAGCTAGAAATGGGAGAATAGAAATGGTTTGTTTATTTAATTCTGACATTTTGGAAAAGTTCCAGATTCTTCCTTGGAACAAATGAGAAATTAGAACTTTTCCCCCACTATTTGGGAATAACTCATGTCACCTAAATAAAAGGATTTTTTAAGCTTTAGCCTCAAGAAAGTGCTATTATTTCACTGTATTCAGTGAAATTAAGAGAAGTATTTATGCTTTATCAGCCTTTGTAAGCCATTTAATTTTCAGAAATAACATGTCATAAACACTGATCTAATAAAAAGAACCCCATCTGATACAGTTAACTATGGAAAAGACAAAATGATTATGGTATTTGCTAACAGGGTTATTCACACTTAGTAGCTTTTAGACTCCATAGAGTAAAAAGTGTGGTTTAGAAGACTCCTGAAAGATGGACGTATTTAAGATTATAAATACAAAGTCCAGAGAATTTCAAATTAGGATATGTTTGAGTACTTAGAAACAGGTTCAAGAAGGAAGTAGTATTGACTATGAACAATGAGAAATGAGGTGGACTTCATTACACAAATGATAAAAAGGGAGTATACTTTCATTCCTAAGGATGGTGACTATTGGAAAAATGAGATACTTCTTAGACAATGAGCTTTGAATTTTTATGCCCTCAGGACTTTAATGGTAAGCATAGAGCCTGAATCATACTCACCTTACAATGATGGGTGTGAATATAATTAGAAAGGAAAAAAGACCAGCCTATGAAAATATAAAGCTAGCTTCAAGAAATTAGTGGGGTTTTTTAAAATCACAACAGGTTCCAAGTAGCCTTGTAATTACAAAGAATTTTTCATGAATCTTTTCTGGTCACTCGTGTGAGCCTACCTTTTGCCCATATCCCACTCTAATCAGGAGTACCTAGTGAGCTGCCTGACTGCTATTAATAGAATGCCAGTACAATTCAATAATTTATTTTTCATTATATTTTCAATGAATTTTCCTTGTGCTAGCAACATATTTAACATATGGTGAAACTGAGCCTCACTTGAATCCACTAATCAACCCAGTAATTCCTGATATTATACAATATACTAATAATTCTCCATGGAATTCTCAAACAGAGCTCCCTCAAAGCCAAAGTCAAAGAATCTTTGTTCTTCAAGAACATCATTGGTTTCATAGAATAGGAATTATAGTATGATATATTCAAAATAAATTTTGTCTTATTTCCATAACATTTTTATCAATTCTATTCTTTTTAATCACCTTAAGTTGATTTATTTTTCTTATTTTTAGAGACTTTAAAATGGCTAAATATCTTAAACATTTATTTTAAAGGACTGTTCTATGGAAGATGCTCTAATTTGAGTTCAATATAGAATTTTAAAATTATAATTTGTAAGTATGATGTTCATTTTTTTCAGGTAACTTTGACTCAGATTTTCACTTTGAGAACGGATTTGTATTATCTCACCCAAGTTCTCCCATTTCTATTTGCAACTTTTTGTCTGAGAATGTGCCTGTTGATGTAGCTATATCTATAATGAACCTTCATGATCATATATTTCATAAATTCAGTAGGAAACATGTAGTAATGTAGTTTAACTCTTATTTGTACTTCTCTGAATATTTCTAGAATCATCTTAGTAGCAACTGTTTATATTCTGTAATGACAATTTTTTTTCTTTTAACAGCTCAGGTTGTTTCTCCACAGTCTACTCCAGCCAGTATTGAAAATAAAAATGATGTGAGCAGAGAAAACAGCACTGTTGATTTTAGTAAGGTAAATAATTTAGTTTTGTTTTTATATTTTTGGTGGCATAAATAAACTCATTGATTTTCTTCTAGAAGTTACTAAACAGTATTTCCAATAAACTTTTGTGCTAATTATAAAGGTTACTTTTGTGCTTATAGTAGTTCATTTCTCAGACAAATTTTAATGTTTGATTGCAGATAATGGTAGAATTTTTATTCGTTATAGGATTTTGTTAACTCTATAAACAATCCTTAAATATACAAATGCTATGTATAAGCTTTCAACTATTAAGGAAATGTGTCTCCTTCAATTAAGAAAATATATTTTTTAACTTAAGAAAGTTTGAAGACTATATCCTTAACATAGGCTAGTCCCACCTTCTATAGAAATATGGTTATATGTGTGTTTATATGTATTATATGTATATATACCTACAAATACCATGCAAACATATGTCTTCAGTGTTGCATAACAGAGAACTTATCCTCTCTTCAGATCTTGCCTCTGCCATATAATGATTGTGTGGCCAAATAACTTAAATTCCAGTGCTCCCAAGTAACTAAGACTCAAAATGGAAGAACAGTTGACAGACTGCATTGGCAAGCAGGATTTCTTCAATGGTTTCTTGCACCATTGAAATGCGAGATTTGAGCAAAATACCAAATTACTTCTAATTACGTACATACGTGAATAGGTATATGTACAGATGTGCACATATATTTGTATAACCTCTTCTTACACTTTTAAAAATATTTTTCTTACACATTTGTTAAAAAAAGGATAAAGAAAAACCAAAATAATTTATTGTTGATCATAGAGATATGCTCTAGGATGTCAGGCATGGCTTGCTATATCTGAACATGTGACACATTAGAATTATTTTTTCAATGAAATCATAGAAAATAAAAGTGGTTCACATAATCAAATTATAGATTTGATGGAATACATACATTCAATCCTGAACTGAAGTGATCTCCATTAAGTAAATGATGTATCAGACACGAAGAAGTGAGATCATGGGCCATTCTTCCCACAGATCAGTCTATGTGCTAGTATCTAGCTGATCAAAGACCATAAAGCAAAGATAGTTTCAACTATGGATGGTCTATATAAAAAAATTACAATATCTTTGACTATCTTTGGAAAAGCATTTGTGAAGGCATGGGTCCAAGTGGTTAAAATAACAGTTACTTTGGCTAATACTGTAATAAGACTTGCAATTAGAGTGGGACTGGAAGCCATGATTCTATGCTCCTCACCAACTGACAGGTGATAGATTCAATATGCAGACTATGACCCTCATTTTAATTTAGTTTGACTATGTGAATTTGTTACGAGAATTTTGTTTTTCTTTTTTTCTTGTTGGGGAGGAGGGAGATGGGAGAGAGAGAAAATAAATGCTTGTTCTTTGAAAAAATACTTAATTTGAAAAAGAAATAGGGGAAAGGTAGGGGGAAGGGATGAGGTAAGGGAACGCATTTGACTCAAGCTTTTAACAAGACTAATCCTGAGCTGCTTTATGGAATCTGGAATCTGTCTACCAATCAGCCTAATTGATCTAGGTCTAGTTCTAAGCATGTATGTTCCCTCTGTTGCCTGGCTGAGTATCCACAGCAGCATTTTACACCAGCTGAAGTCTGTTAATTGTGTGTGCAGGGACTGGGAGGCCAACAAAAAGGGCATAATAGTCCATGTGGGATGAAACAAAAGCTTGAAAAAGGACCTCCACATCAGCAAGAGAGAGAGGTGAGGGTGTACTCTGGATCCATTTCTACAGCAGTTAAAAGCATATTTCACCATATGGAGACACATGGTTCTAAAGTTAGGCCAGTATAAATTTATTCCATCCATCAACTTTTTTTAAGCTGTTTTTAAGGCATTTTGCATCTTCATTCATCTGACAGCTGGAATAGAATTACTGTCTCAAACAGGCATACAAAGAATTTAAATGACATTACTGGTACCTGAAACAATAGGCTATAAGGATAGTGGCACAAGTAACTGCTTTACTTATACAGTAAAGCAGTTTACATATACAGGCTTTCACAGTGTAACAAGGTCACATTTATTGCTTTTTTTTTCAAAAGCAGCACAGAATACAGTAAACCAAATTGCCCTGTCTTCCCAAGGAATTACTTTCAACTTTTTAAATTTTGTAACTTGATGCTCTATCTTCATGCATCTTTTTTTAAAAAATCATTGTATCATGTTCCCATTGAAAAAAATAAATATAGCAAATTAGTAAGATATATATCACCTTTATGAACCTATGTGTTGTTGAGACGTTGTAGTTAGAGAAATATAAAAAGTAGATCTACTTTCATTAACCTTTTCCTGATTTTTCTTAAAAAAAAATCTACTTTTTAAAAATATATAATTCAAATAGTTTTTAAAAGTTAAATAATTGGGGGCAGCTGGGTAGCTCAGGGGATTGAGAGCCAGGCCTAGAGACAGGAGGTCCTAGGTTCAAACCCGGCCTCAGCCACTTCCCAGCTGTGTGACCCTGGGCAAGTCACTTGACCCCCATTGCCCACCCTTACCAATCTTCCACCTATGAGACAATGCACCGAAGTACAAGGGTTTAAAAAAAAAAACATAAAAAATAAAATAAAATAAAAGTTAAATAATTAAATTTGTTACATTCTATATACATGCCAACGAAGTTGCAGATCTGAGACTGTAACTTTTCTATCCTGATGAAAACAGATTTTTGATTAAAAAATCCTATGAGCGTCTTCCTTATTTACATCTCTATAAGGACGGAATCTCAAAAATCTTAGAAATACTTCATGCTTTTTAGCCAAGGAGAAAAAAGACAAGAAAACCAATTATTCTCTCAACTTAAAACTGCCCACTACCAAGATAAAATGAGAATTTTTCTAGTTTATTTGACTCCTTTTAAAAAACCCTTTTTAAAAAAACCTTACATTTTAGAATCAATACTAAGGCTGTGTAACACAGCATAGCTTCTAAGATGGAAGGTAAATTTTTAAAAAATCAACACTGAATATTGGTTCCAAGGTACAAGAGCAGTAAGGGCTAGCCAATTGGGGTTAAATGGCTTGCCTAGGGTCATATAAGTAGGAAGTATCTGTGGTCAAATTTGAACCCAGGATCGCCTCTCTCTCAAACTGGCTCTCTATCCACTGAGCTACCTGGCTGCCCCTCATTTGACTCAATAAAATTTCAGTTTTGTTCAGATTATTAAAATTCTGGGGATTTCTTTGTCCATTTTCTTGAAAAAAATTTTAACATTTTAGTTCATCATTGTATAGACCCCATTAGTGCAAGATTCCTATACATGGCTCAGGTTTGTTTATAAGCTCCAAAGCTTATGAAAATCATAATTTCTGTTTCAAACCTTATTAAGATGAACTGGATTCAAGTTTAGGAGAATATGTTCTCCTTGACAGCAATGACTGTTCCACTGGGGATGCTTTCTCTTGCCTGTGTCTCTAGTGGATGCTAAGTAAATCTTTTTTGGATTGATTGAACTGAATAGCCATATGTATTGGCTCCTGTTTTAATTCTTAGTGGCACGTTTTATATATATATATATATATATATATATACATATTTATATATATCCACCATTTCCTTCTACTATCATGAAGGTACTTTTAGATTATAAAAAGAATAAATTCTGTCCAAATTTCCTGGGAGAGCACATGACATTTTGTTTTGAACTGAATTTGGACTAAGAAAGTATTCCTTAAACTACTAATTTGACTGCCTATTATTGCCTCAGCTAAAGCCTAAAGTAACCTTGAGAATATGACATTAAAACACAAAAATATAGTCTCATTTGGAGAAGAAAGCACTAACAAGTAGGGGTGACAGGAAGGGCCTCCCCTAGGATATTGTACCAGAATTGAACTTTTAAGAAGCTAAATACTATTTGTAAAATTTACAAAAGCACTTTGAAGATTACAAAGCACTTTCCTTCCTTCCCTGTTAGATAGTAGGGTAATTGTTATTTGAAGAAACTTGGGCTCAGAGAAGAAATTAATTAGACGTGGTCACTCAGCTTGTATTAAAATTGGAGTATGACCTCAGATCTCCTGAATGAAAAGCTGGATAACAAAAAAACCTAAACCTACTTAAAAACTGGACACACACACACACACACACAAACTAATTAAAAAGCTGGATAAACCAAAAAAATCAAAGCTAATTTTTTTAAGTCTATAACACAAAAACCTAAACCTAATGAAAAAACTGGATAAATAAAAAACCTAAATCTAGTAAAAAGAAAAAAAGCTGGAAAATCATAAAGTAAAGCTAAAGAAAAACTGGATAAATAAAAAATCTAAACCTATTGAAAAACTAGATCAATCAAAAACTGAATCCAAACTCACTTCATGTCTTACTTCTTGCTTTCCTCTTATCCTTCCACCCGTAGTATTTAGTTAAGGGATCTCTTTAGGCAAGGCAACATAGGATTTAAGGATAAGGAAAGCATCAGAGAAGCTCATTGCCCTGGTGTCTGAGGCTCAATCTTCATCAAAAAATGATTCCAAACATGACTTGAATAGCCTCAGTCATTTCAATCTCTTTATTCAGAGATCTTCATTTTCATAAAAATACATAAAATAAACAATGAAATAAAAAAGTGTTCTCTAGAATTTTAATCCCTCAGACAGTACCCTAGGGAGTCACACAAACTCAAACAATGGAGATGAAAGAAATAAAAACAAGGCTATTCTTCATACCTAAATTTCAACAAATCCTTAGCTTTGCTCAGCTATGCCACTAATTGCCCTGTAATGCTGCTGCAAAATCTGTCCTCAGTTCTTTCTGTTGCTGTTGACCTTTCTTAGATCACTGGCACATAGGAATTTCTGATGAGCTCTTGTAAACACTGCTTTTCTGTAGGTAGGGAGGTGGCTGGGCAGAGGTGCTTTACATTTCTCCCCTCAGTCTGTACACTCCCCATGTGTCTGGGGGGAAGGGAGAAATAATAACTACCTTTCTAAGACTTTTTGTTTACTGAAATTATTGATGCAAAGATTCATACCCACAGGTGGAGATGTAAGGGTATCTCTGTTTCTCACCACAAAATTTCACAATTTATAAATGACAGAATGTAATTTCCTCACCAGTAGTACGTAGAGCAGAGGAAAGATAAGCTCTGAAGTAAAATGGGGGGAAAGTTATTAAATTCAGATTGTATGTGTCCTTAAACCACTAATAAATAACTCGCTACCTAGATATAAATAATTTACATAATCCTTGTTTGGATCAGTTATCTGGTCCATTTGAGTACACCTGCTAGCAGTAAAAACCACACTCTATCTGTGCCTACTGTTTCATGTAATTCCTCAGTAAATCCTAAAGAGGATATGCCCAATGTGCAGAAAGCCTTCCTCTTGCTCTTTTGATATCTCTGGGAGACCAATATGGCTCTTGGTCCATACATCTGGCATACCATGTTGTCAATATATGTTTGGCTTCCCTCCTTTTCCAGTCCCAAATGTCTTTGGTAATGTATTATAATCCCATTGTATATGGCGGTGGCCAATGAAAACAACTATCTTCAATTTTCACATTCTAGAACTTGCCCGATAAAGCTGGATCCCAATTAGCGTGAATAAGAAATACCCTACAATGGTCACACTATTTGAATTTACACTGCAAACATCCACTGGGCTGGAAGCAATAATCATACTTAACATAAGTATAACTTTGAATAGTGCAAATCTGCATACATGCTAGCATCTCAGGGGAATTCATTATTCATACTGGTTGTGACCTAGCATTAATTTGATGTTCACATTTCAGAGCAATTATTAATTGAAATAAATTACCTATCTCCTTTGTTCAAAACCTCAGTATCCTTTCTTTATTCTGTAATCCTGCTACTGAAATATCAGGAAAAGGATAATACTGGTTTTTTTATTGACCTGCCATGGATAAATTTATCCTCTCAGACCACAGGGTAACTCAGTCTTGACAGTCTATATAAATCCTTTGGCTTTATTTTTTCAAATATTCCTACCTGACCATATAAATTTCAATTGAAAGAGAACCTCTAAACTTCATGAAGATTTGCCAAAAAAAAATAGCTTGGCAAATTCTGAATTCCTCAAATAAAGCCATCTTTTGAAATAGAAACCAGAGCTTTCATTTTAGTTGCCTTTCTTCAGCTTAGTTTGCTAGCTGTGTTTATAACAACATAGAATTCTTGAACATATTTTATATTTCTTAATTCAGTAAGCTTATAAATAACAACCAGATAGACCTAGCAGTTCTATGGAGACTCCTCAGTGGGCCTAAAGAAGTTCTGTGAAGATCTTTTTGTACCTCCTGTCAATTTATATTTTCTTTGAAGATTTTTATGAATGAAGTTTTCTAGGAGTCCTTAAATTAAGTTCTTTTCTGGGACTCTCCTTAAACTGATAAATTCCTCTTTCAAATCTGAGATTTTTACTAGGCACCTGACAGCTATATTCTGATGGCAGATTCTTCTATGAAGTTATCTTTTGGATGTTATTTAATTGATTACATTAAGAGGAGTGTCTAAAGGCCTCACTTATGTTTCCATATAAATAGAAACTAATTGGCATTACCATTTAGTACTTTAAATAAATTAGAAAATTCTTCTTTTATGTAACTTAAGGCAGTTATTTTTTGAAATTTCAATATCTAACATTACAATTTTTATTTTCTTATAGAAACCCAAATGAATGCTAGCTGGAATTTTTCAGATGGAAATTGGGATTTTCACTGAAGTGATATCTATTGTACCCATAAAGCACCATTTGGCAACCAATTGTACAATCTTGCTTAAATTATGAGGATTTGTCATTTGACAGATTTGTTCCAGTATATTAACACCATGCACTTTTTCACTGCATCAAGGGAAACATACCTTAGTTATTATTTTTTCCTCAGAAAGACTTCTGACATTTACAATTGTTTCCCACACAGTGGTTGAAAGCATGTGCAAAATATTTCAATTTCATCCTAATGATGTTTTGGGTGATATTGATAAATCAAGCTATTGTAATTGAAATAGCTGGATTTTTTTGTACTTGCAATTATAAGTTCACCTTTCTAAAAATCTGTTTTCATTATTGTAAGGATTATTATTCTGAGGAGTGACCATGCTCTTAATATTTTTTCATCTAAAAACTTTCAACTTCCTTTTAAAATAAAACATTCAGATTCTTTCTAGTATTCCGTGTTTCCAAAATAAACTGGATAGTTGTTTTTCAAACTTTCTGATTGAATATAGACTCTGCACATTGAATTTTATAAAGTCAACAGTATGGCATTATGGGCATCCTTATCCAACCCTTATTATTTGCATAGAAATTAAGCCACCAAACACATAAGGGAAGACCTGCTTACAAAAAAATAGCACATTTAGTTTCACTATACTGGAGATAAGTGCTTTACAAATTTCTCAATTCAAAATTTTAAGAATGTTCTGCTTTAAACTTGAAAAGATTTCTCCAAAATTATCATTCTTACAAAAGGTCTTTTTAGCCTGAAAAATCTTTACTAACCTCATCTGTATTGATTGACATTTTTCCTTCCCTTTCCCTCTTCCAGTTATTTTCCCTCTCCTCTATATTCCTTAGTTCATTAAGCTGAAGGAATATATTCTATAACACATACATGTAGTTTCCCCTAGAAGTACAAATATTCATGAAAATCTAACTAAAAGAGACCAGAAAAAATTATCAGGTGGATTTTGTTAAATTGATTTTAGCCTTATTCTCTGGATGCTCCTCAGACCCTGAGCATGTGAGTCAGTACTTCTTATGGATATTTACCATCTTTCCCTCCTATCAAGCATTTCTTTTGTTAATTATTGATTGCAATTTGTGGCCATTCATTTCACCCATGGATGCTCATGTCAGTACCCAAAAGCTGTGACTTCAGTTTTTAGGGGTTTCTAGACCTCTATATTTGAATTATTTTATTTGGTTTATTTCTCTTATCCGACTTCTTAGCCTTCTGCTGAGGAAATATGCCTTGCACATGGTAGGTCCTCAATAAATGTTTAAAGAATTAATGAATAAAGAGAAGTTGTCTTAGACCATTATAGTCAACTAAAATGGTGCAGAAAAAATAATGCCTCCTCAGAGCTTTGTACTATTTGGCTTTTTCAACTTTTGCCTCTCACATGCAAAGAAGGAAAATATACACAGTCATCCATAGTATTGTTTATAATTGGCATATGTTAGATGAAAACATTTTCTAAAAACATACAATATGTTCTAAATTAAGTTATATTCTAGTATTAAAGACCACCAAAAAAGTGAAAGAATAAGTACATATTTCAATCCAGAGTCAACGACCAGATGAGTTATTGTCAGAAAATGTGAGAAGGGGCACTTATTTAATTAATCATGCAAATAAGTCCAAAAATGGCAGAGTAAATTAAAGATGAAAAGAAAGTTCCATTTCTTTTATAATTAATAGAAATTTAGATGATCCAAACCTACATGCCCAATTTTATGATTATAATTATATTTACTTTTTAGAGTATATTATCATAAGAGAATAAGAAGTTTTAGCTGTAGGTAATTCATTCAACAAACATTTATTCAGGTCCTGAAATGTTCAAGGAACATTGTGCTATTATAAATGATTTACCATATGCATTCATTTTAAAAATTAATCTTACTTTAAATTTTGATACTATCAGGTTGATCTACATTTCATGAAAAAGATTCCTCCTGGGGCAGAAGCTTCAAACATCTTAGTGGGTGAACTAGAATTCTTGGACCGAACTGTAGTTGCATTTGTTAGATTGTCCCCAGCGGTATTGCTCACAGGACTGGCTGAGGTGCCGATTCCAACCAGGTAAAATTTCCCAAAAAATTATTACTATTTTCTTCACCTGCTTGTTAAAAGAGAAATAACCAGGTAGAATAGAATTTCATCTTTGTTATGTGCTTTTGGAAACCAATGGATAAAGCCCATAAAAAAACGAATACTGCGTTTTTCCCCACTTTTAGTCTTAGAAGAAGGAAAGCAATATATTTAAATATTTCAATGATTCACTTACAATATTCCCCTTAGCCTCTTGAATATCCTGCCAAATTACATCCTTTCATTCTTATGGACTCCCCTTCCAGAAGCTGCCACACATCTAGGTTCATTTAGGAACATACCTAAATGGCCAAGAGAGTAAATTGAATGACAAAGAGAAGTCTCTTTGTATGGATTTATCCAGGATCTAGCTTCCCATAACTTATGAAAATAGATCTAACATGGGTAGAACTCCAGTATATGTGCACAGGTATAAACTATTAAAATAGCAATGATACAAACCACTTGGTTCATTCACAAATTAACAAGAAATGAAGAAATCTAAGCCGTGTCTATGTAGATCAATATAATTATGCCAGAACCAGGAATTTTACTTCAATTTCACCAGTTGACTTTGTAAAATCAAAGCATGTTTGGGAACTTTAAGTGACTTAGACTGGAACATGAGAATTCGACATTTTTCTTCATTGTAGACATATATGGTGTAGGGAGGGAAAACCAGCATTTCAGCATTATTCTGGTTTTCCTCTTGGTGCAACCTTATTCGCATTTTTCACTTTGACTCTCAACTCCAGTACTGCCTCTGCCCTACTCAGAGCCACATCCATAGTTTAAATGTACAGAATCCCATTTCCTCAAGAGAAGGAGTTATCAAATGCCAACTCTAAAGATTTACTAGCAAGTTTACATATCATTTTCCTCAGATACAAAAGGCCACAATCCTGTCAGAAGCTTGCAGATTTAAGGCACTCTGTCAGAGAATTACAAAAGACCATTCAGGACAGAGGGTTGCCATTTGGGTATGCCTGAATGGGTATACCCCATTGGCAGCGATATCCTCTAAAACTAAGAGTGGGCAGGGGATTAAGAAAAGAATTCTCTTAAGTGTGGAGTCAAACTGAATGGGCTTGGTTTTTCCTCGACTCATTTGTGTGCTGATATCACATACAGGACTTTGGTTTACCTTGAAGTTTAAAGCAAATACTTGGGTTGATGCCATTTAAAAACCGATAGGGTGTAAATTCTGATACATTCCTAAATGTATGGGCAGGGCATGATGACCAAATCAAACTTGAACTTAAAGAGATTATTAGGTCTAGTATATACATATAGACACTTCCTGCATGATTAGTTTAGAGACTTGCAGGTGGGGTGTTAGCTAGGATTCCGATTCGAGATACCAAATTTCCCTTGCATAGACTTGATAGCAAGATATTGGGATGAGAGTAGTGTATTTATATGAACACATAAAAAGAATTCATTCTTTTAAGTGGTTAAGTGCATATCCCTGGGGCTTAAAAAAGTCTGATGGATTCTGTGTTAAAGCCACTTGTTAAGATGCTAGGGATGGGATGAATGTCAGAAGGAAATAAAATTTTTATAAAGAGAGAAATTTTAAAGTCAATATACAACAGGGTACATTTATAACCTCACTTTGAAAAATATCTTAGGAATAGGTGACCTCACTTCAAACAGACAGCAAAAATGTGTAGAAAACAATGGGGAAAAAAATAGAAGCTCTGTAGGTTTCCATATTAAGAAGAGAGGGGGGAAAAGACTGTACTATTTAGTTAGGTAAGGTGGAAAATAATAGCAAATTTGTTAGAGGTGTAGAGATAATGAATGGTACAAAGAAAGCCATTCAGGGTTCCTAATTATCTTTTTCTTGGTAGGGCAAAAGGGCGCACTGTGAAAATAAAGGCAACACACATTAAAAATGTCAGGAAATAGTTTTTTAGAACTATATAAATAACTTGTAGAATGAAGAACTGAAAAATATCATGAAGTGCATAGGTTAGTAAGTTTCTCAAAAGAATTTTATGGATTAAGTGCACATACACAAATTACTACATAAAATTGCCCCAGTCTCTTACCTATAATAAGCATTTCTACATTTAAATTTGCTTAGAATCAGTAGCTTTGCTTAAAAAGGTGATAGGAAGGATAGGAGATTTGCTACCAGTGGAATGAGCCCTCACTCTGAAATTAGAGACCCTGTATTCAAATCCATCTTTTCATGCTTAAGTCTTTATGCAAGACCCATAACCTCCCTTTGTCTGAGTTTCTTTGTATGTAAAATGAGAGGGTTGGACTTGATAGTCTCTGAGGTTATCTAGTAGAGAGCTATGATCCTAGAGTTTAGAACTATATAATATATTTACAGAATGAACATTTGTAAATTTTCTTTGCACATAATAACATGTAGAATTATGAGACTTTTTAAAATTCAAATTAAATAGCCATCAGTCTTCATACTTAAATAACCTCAGCTGTAATAGGGTAGCAAGATGCAAGGTGGTATTGAAGTTCAACAATTTCATTTGAGGAATGAGATATTTACCCATGAGAGATAGGGTAATTGTCTCCCCTTGATAACTGGAAGAGTTAACTGAAGTAGGGTATATAGGAAACTTGTTGGAAACTCTACTTGAGTTCAATAAAACTAAATTAGTGTGTAAAGAACTGACCAGAATATAGAACACTGGATTTTTAATACATTATGAAAATGGGGTAAAAATTTGAGTTGGTTTTCTTCTTCACCTATTACATCTTCTACCTCGGCAGTGAAAATATTTTGGATCAGGAGCTCTCTTTTTTTCTATCTTTGGCATCTGCCACCGAATATATATTTTATATGAGCCTCTTCATTTTTGAAACACAGATTTTTTTTCTTATCATAAATTTCAGTGTTTTTTGAAGACTCTTCCCTTTTCCCCACAACTGACTGTTTCATTTTTGTATTGCAGTTTTCTTTCACAAAGACTTATGCTTAGTCTCTTTCCTTTTTAGACTTGTAGCTCTCTGATCCTTGTAGTTCCCGAGTATCTTCTAGTACTAAAGTCCCTGATGTGAATGTGTATTATGTTCTATAAGATGACTCAGAAACTCGCTTTGTAGGGGGAAAAATCCCATTGAGGTCAGAAAAACCATGATGAGCCATAAATCATAATGATCCATTTCATGTTACTCCTTTCTTGCTCATTCACTCTCTCCATCGAAGATTCACCAGAACAATGAAACTAAGCAAAAAGGCATTACAATTTCTCACTTAAACTTTAAACTGTGAGAAAATGTGAATGTACAATGTTGAAAGCCCTTTTATTAGTAATGTATTTGAGATGTGATTCTATAATACATTGAAACTGAATTTGTGTTTGTGTCTAGTAACATTTTTTCCTATTTTTTTTATAGATTTCTGTTTATCCTTCTGGGACCATTGGGAAAGGGTCAGCAGTACCATGAGATTGGCAGATCAATTGCAACCCTGATGACAGATGAGGTATATATTTACCCCAATTGGGTGACTTTTTGCTTTGTACTTGGACTATGTTTCACTCTAGACAACAAACTTCCAGAGATAAATATGCTTCATTTCTGGAAGAATGGGTTATCACAAAGTTGAAAAATTACCAGATTTCTATAGATGAAGTTACATTTTTCCACTAATCTATACTTCAAAATTGCCCAAGAAAAATATCTTCCTATAAAAATTATTAGATTTATTCTTAATAATTCATTCATATAATTTAAAATCACATGTGTGAATAATAATGGCTGTTATTAATAATAATAATCTTCAAGTAAGGTACTTTTAATCTATTATTATCAAAATAGTGTGAAAATAACAGTGATAGCTTAATTGAATAAAACATAGAGCACACAAAGCAAAAAAGTCACTGCTTCTCTCAACTATCTGTCTCTAATAAGTAGAATAATATTGCAAGAGACACAGTACGAGAGCATGTAACTTTGCATCCTTGAGCAGCAGCTAGGTTCAGTAGACAGAAAGGCAGGCTTAGAGTAGGGAGAACCAGGGTTTAAATCTGACCCCAGACACTTCCTAGCTTTGTGACCCTAGGCAAGTCACTAAACCCCATTTGCCTAGAGTTGTTACTAAGCCACAAAGTAAGAGTTTTTAAAAAAACAAGTTTGCAACTTTTTTTAGACTATATTTTGAAAAACTGTAGCAATGAGTTGGTTACTTTAGGTCAACAGAAAGAGGTTTGTGTGCCAAAAAAAAAATAGATGAGTTAAACACCTATAACAATAATCAAATTGAGAAGTATTAAATACTCACTAATAAATGAATAATGAAGAAGAAACATAGTCACTGGAATTCGTGACTGATGAAACTTGAAGATTTCATATGGAAGATTATGCTAAATTGCATATTGAATCAGTTCCTTGCTTGTGAAGTTTGAATTTCTAGATAGGAGGTTCTACTATAATGATAGTATCATCTCATGAATCATGAAAAAATGTCATGATATTTTTTCAATTATATTATATGGTTATTTATGATTGTTTTATAACTGTGTGTGTTTATTCATTCATTATAATATTAATTTAAGATCTCTATATGATCTTAAAATAGTTTGTTTCAGATCATTGATTTTTTTCTGTTGGTTTCAAAAGGAACTGATTTATTGAATAGGTCCCTATGGTCTCCTAAATAGTTTTAGGAATTTAGGATTATGTGAGGTTTGAAGGTAGTGGAAGCAGAGAGGAAAGAGTCAGACAGGTAATCCTCTATGGGCAGTGTGAAGGGCTTGCTGTTGTTTTGAGCAACTAAAGAGGAAAGCATTCTATGGTACAAATATTTCTCTAGTCCAGATTCCAAGGATTAGGAAAGAAGCTGGTATATGAGGGTTGTGGGAGGCAGTGACCAGCTATGATCTGGAGAATTTAGAGTGAGCAATAGAAAGTATATCATGTATTATACACAGAGGACTTCTTACACTGTAGTCCATGAACTTTTAAAAAATATGTGTTAATAACTGTATCCAGTAGAATTGATTTCCTTTGTAATATGATATTTTATTTCATGCACTTAAAAACATTATTCTTCAAAACGAACCACAGAGTTCAAGAGATGCCAAAGGAGATCCAAACCACAAAACAATGGTTCAGAAATCCTAGTGTAAAGAGAATGCTGGGTCAGAGTAGGAGAAGGATTAACTATTAGAAAAGTCTGTAAGAGGTAGGGAAGAACTGGATTTTGTACCAGAAGACCTGATGTCATGCATCCTTCTTAATGTATTCATTGAAGTTTGTTGTGTATTCCTGGGTACTATTGCTGATTGACACTTCAAGGATCTGCAAAACTCAACCAAGGCGTATTATGCATCAGAGTGGCATTCAGAGACAAAGTTGTGCTATCTCTTCTAGCCTTATGGAACCTATAAAAAATGTGCAGGAATGGAACTGGGTATTAGTCACATGAACTTGCTATAGAAGGTTTCTCACAAAAGAGGTCTTTGGGGGCTATACCTAAAGCTACTTCAAAAGTGATTTTGAGGGGGCAGCTGGGTAGCTCAGTGGATTGAGAGTCAGGCCTAGAGATGGGAGGTCCTAGGTTCAAATCCGGCCTCAGACACTTCCTGGCTGTGTGACCCTGGGCAAATCACTTGACCCCCATTGCCCACCCTTAACATTCTTCCACCAATGCGCCAATACACAGAAATTTAAGGGTTTAAAAAAAAGGGAAAAAAGTGATTTTGATTGAATTGTTTAGTCAGGTAAACATTGAAGAAGCAAGGAAATTGTATAGTTCAGTATAGATTTAGAAGAAGGGTAAAGAGGTAACTGCTAATAATGTGAAAACAGCCTAATGTGAGCTAACGTCAAAAGGACTTTTGAGTGGGAGTGATAGTGGTTGCAATTTGCTGGAGAAGATGGGAGGGGATGAGACTGAGTGTATATAGAGGTGTTTATTTTGCTTGAAACCTTGGATTATAAAGTAACATGGAATCATTCTGGAAAAGTAGATTGGAGCCATATTCCTGAGGTTCTTAAAAGAGAAGCTGAGGAGTTTGCATTTTATTCTACAGGCAAGGAGGGTGTTGGATTTTTTTAACAGAGGAATGATATGATCAGACCTATCTATGCCTTAAGAAAATTATCTTGACATCTGTGTGGAGGAAGCATTTGAAGGAGAGAAAAACCAAAAGCAGGAAGACCAATAAGGAAGTTGTAAAAATCATGCAAGCATAACATAATGAGACTGGTGGCCATAAATATATAGATAGGATATATAAATATATCTAAATAAATAGATAAATATGTAGATTATATATCACATTCATATATGCAAAGAACAAAGCAATTTTTGACACCTCCATCTGAGTTATCTTGTCCCCCTATCATGTATATCCTTAAAGAAATAGTCATCCATTCTTTTCTTTTTTTAAACCTTTATATTACCTGGAGGGCAGCTAGGTGGCTCAATGGAAAGAGATCCAGGTGGGAAGATGGGAACTCCTGGGTTCAAATTTGACCTCAGATTTCCTAATTGTGTGACCCTGGGCAAGTGACTTAGCTGCCATTTGCCTAGCCCTTCCCACTCTTCTGCCTTAGAACCAATATGTGGTATTGATTCTAATACAGAAAATAACGGCCTAGCTTAGAATCAGTAAATAGTATTGGAAAGTAATGGTTTAAAAAAAAAAACTTTGCCTTCTGTTTTAGAATCAGTAATGAGTACCAGTTATAAGGCATAAGCATGGTAATGACTAACCAAGTGAGGATTAAGTGACTTGACCAAATTCGCAAAGGTAGGAAGTGTCTGAGGTCAAATTTATCTACTGAACCACCTCACTGCCCCAGTTATATCCATCCTTTAAGGAATCTCTCATAACATGCTACATCAAAAATGTGCAATCTCATCAATGCTAATAATCCCCATAAGACGTTTATTTAGCCAAGTTTGTGTTGCCCATTGCTTTTTATTAAAAAAGAGAATATCTGGTGAGTGGAGAAGGGGGCAAACATAAGGGCTAATTTAGAGATAGGAACCACAGACTGTGCCAATAACCTGAGTGGTTAAAGGCATAAGAAGAATAAAGACTCAAAGCTGAATCTCAAATTATTTAGAAGGAAATAAAGTTGTTTTGTTTTTTGAGTTATTGTTTAATTTAAATGCAAAAAGATGTTTAGATAGAGATGCCCAGTATAAAGTATTTGATGAGGGCCTGAAGTTCAGGAGAGAGACAAGGAATGAGAGAGAAAGATCACCCAAATTTAAGATGTAGGAGTTTTATAATGATCTAGCAAACGAGATTAAGAGGACTCCTTTAGACTTATGTAATTGGTTACCGTGGCACCTAAGTTGGCACAATGAATAGAATACTGAAACTAGTGTCAGGAATTCAGATCTGGGTTCAGATACTTATAAGCTACCTGTATGACCCTGAGCAAGTCACGTAACCTCTCTGCCTCAGTTTCTTCATCTGTAAAATCAGCATAATAATCTACCTACCTTCCAGGGTTCTTATAAGGATAAAATAAGAGAAAACACTTGACAAACTTTAAAGTTCTATATAAATATGATCATTGTTATAGAAATAATAGGACTTTAGATGAGTTTCAAAGACTCAATTATATGATATGAGAGGTAACTAGTCAAGAGTTTTTAGGAAGTGTAGTTTATACAAAGTTTATTTACACAAACAAAAGATATACTATACTTACATATTTAAGTTATAAAGTATCATTAGTAATAACTGACTTTACCTTTCTAAAAAACCTGATATATCCTTTGAAATTCCCTCACAGCTACTTTTTAATGGCAACACAGTAAAGCAATAACCACAAATACGTAAGTGCCATCTAGTGGCAAATTTCATAAACAGAAAACTTATGAATTGATAGAATATTAGCTTTCACATAACATGGTTCCTTTTAGTTTGGAGCTCTTAGTTTTTTAGATTTATTAGTAGTTTAGTTACTTTATGATATGTGTGCTTTTGCAATGCATTTTGTAGGCTTTCCTCACAATCCTGTGGAAATATTTTACAGATAAAGAAACTGAGGCACAGAGAGGTGAAATGTCTTGCCCATGATCAGACAGCTAATAAATATTGTAGATTTGAACTCATGTCTCATTTCACTCCTAGTTCTCTTTCCGTGGCATCATTCCACCTCACTACACTTTTCTTATAAGCCAAAGTTCAGGCAGCTAAAAAGTGGTAGAGCCTCTAGAATTCAAATCCAGAACTTCTGACCCTAAGTCCAGAGCTCTTTCCATTAACAGATAAAATTTAAAATTATAAACATATAAGATAACAATATATCACATTTATATATGCAGAAACTGAAGCAATTTTTGATACTTCCCTTTGAATTATTTTCTCCCACAATAATGTACAAAGAAATAGTCACCCATTGTTTTAAAAATATCTTTCATGACATGCAACGTAAGAAAAGTTCAATCTCATCAATTCAAAATGCAAATAATTCCTGTAAAGCTTTTATTTAACCAAGTTTGTGTTATTCATCAATTTTTTGTCTTAAACAATATAATATCTTAACAGATGGGAGACAAGAACTATTTAACTTATGCACTATCATGATTAAATTATAGCAGTTTAATAAAAGCTTATTGCAAATAATTTAACAATCTTGACCATGTACAAAGCTTTAATACTAAAAATAAATAAATCAGTGATTGCATCCACATGGTTATTCTTTCCAACTATATAGATTACAACCTCCAAGGCTTCATATATGATTTACTGAATTAGTACCCCACAAAAATGTCATCACCCAGCAACCAACTTTCTGATAATGACCTTCTTATAACTTGATTATAACAGGACGACAAACAAAATCTATTACTGTGCCCATGTGTGAAAACTTTTTTAGTTTTCTGTGACTTGCCAGGGCCCACATCCTGCTGCAAAGTTTAACCTTTTTTTAAAAGTGTAATTGACTATCTTCTTTGATGCTTCCTTTTATAAGATAAATAAGATTCAGGGGAGATTTTTGCTGTTGCATATATAGAAAAGAATAACAAATGCTTTTTCATCTAGAATTTTTAGCCTTTATAGATATACTGAATCACAAAATTTCAGCTGTCTTCCTTCTGACTTATTTAGGGAACTCTGGGATTAATTCCCTTAAGATGATATCCATATAAACATATGGAAATAATATATATTAATATTGATGGTCTAGTGACATGTTCTTTTTGAAATAAAAAATAGCTAAAATCTTTGGTAAACAATAAAAGCATTTGCTATTATGAGAGTATAAGTAGAAATTATCCATTAGAAGGATGTCTAAAAACATGGGAGGTTGTGATACAGGACTAAGTTAGTATTTATAGAAAATGTTCTTTGATTGGGAGCAGGAAAAACTTATATACCTACATATAAAAATACATACATACATATATATGACATAATGATATATATATATATTTAACTGTGTATAAATATATGTGGTATATGTATGAAATATAAATATATATGGCATTATATGAAAATCCATCTGAACCCTAGAATTCCACTACTAATTGACTCAATGTGTAGGAATAATTTTTTGGCCCAGGGTCCCATTTAGTGCATTCTCTACAATCAAACTTATCAAGAACTATAAACCAAAGAGCAGAGCATTTCATAATGACTAAGAGTGTGACAGTGTAAGGATCTTCTGATACATCTTTATATTTATATTTATATATACATATGTCCATATATATGTATGTATGTATATATAAGAAACCACCTCAGATGCTTTATTGTAGTGTGGTGGGAGGAACCTGAGTTCTCAAAGGCTATACCAACAGAATGTAAACTATGGCAAGTTTTACTGTGCTAGAAAGACCCAGCAATAGAAGGTATCTACTTTCCAAGGAAGAACATAGGTGAGTACGAAAGGTTTGTCATCATCAGTCTAGCCACCTGGTGATGAATTTGGTCATGACAACTAATGAAACAAAGGAAAATTCGAAATGAGTCTCAGTCTTGAGGATACCCTTTCACTTTGGCAGTGATAGTAGCAGAATGACAGAAAAGGAGACAGAAAAGATATTTATCAGATGGCTTTTATATCATTTGTAAGCATTAGCTTAGTTATTGATACTCTAAATATGAGATCCGTATATTGTGACCAATAGGTGGATATACTACTAGGGGGAAAAATAATTCTGTCTTGGCATTCTTAATATAAAAGAAACCCAAAGTGGGAAAAAAGAAACTGAAGCTAAATAAAGAATGGCTTAGGGTTTTCCCTTTAGTGAGGCAAATAAAGCAGCTGTTAGATTGGCTTTATGATGAAGAATGTTACCTAATGCTTCACAAAGAGTTGATGATAATATAAAAAGAAACATACTTTTGGACATGGCTAAGTATGGGAATTTGATTCACATGACTCTTCACATTTGTCATAATGGTTTTGTTTTCCTTTTTTCTTTTTCAATGGAGAAGGGAGAAAAAGGGAGAGAAAATTAATGCTTATTAATTGAAAAGAAAAGAACAGTGCAGTTTTCATTCTAGACATTGATTCCCACAAGACTATCTTTTTGAAGAGTTTGTTCTAAGATTCTCAACTGTGATCATAATAGATCCTGGCAGAGAAAGACCACCTGGGAATCTTCTTCCATGGTACCTTATCTAAAACAGATATCTTCTGAATACCACTTAAAAGTATTATGCAGCAACCAAGAAAACTAGTGTAGTTATAGGTCACTCAAAGAGGTGCATAATAGTGGAGACTTTGGAGATGAAGTCTATTATACTCTGCCCAAGTCTGACCACATTTGGAACATGAGCAGTATTAGTAGCTCTTGCCTTCAAACACCCTGAGTAATGATTTCATACTCCTTACCTACATCTACAGTTATATAAGGGCACTAGAATATTTCCTGTGCCTAGTCCAGAGTTCTTCCTTGCCTCAGTTGCACTAAATTATCATTGAGTGTTTTCATGGCTATGTAGTAGAGGCCTTTGGGAGTACAATTGCCTTCCTTTACCTTATTCTGGATTAGTAGTAACCCGTTATTACATTATATAACTATGACATCTGCCATTATCTCAACAGCAGGGTGGCCTATCGGAAAATAAGCTTGAGTTTTCTAAAGTTACATGCCTTTTCTGGGCCCAGTATTTCTCACAGATCTTTATCTAGGAGAGACAAATAATATTGGTTCAATGCTATGACATTTATTTGTACCTATGGCATTCCTTGAAACATGTTCAAAATTCTCAGATTTGCTTATGATTGCTGAACCCCATCTTGAATTAGTCCATGGCTTTAATTAGTAATTTTGGCTTCTGGGAAAATTCAGTCAGGTAGGGTTGAGATGAGTTATAGAAACCAGGGATTCTGGTTTGGGGTAGAGAAAAAGACCATAAGCTAAGAACTAACTGAAGAGGAAGGATAGCAACCTAGAGGTTTACAGGAGACAGAAAGAAAGATTTGTCCAAGATGGATTAAACCTTAAAGCAAGAGAAATGGTTGAGTGATGGTGGCAGAGTGAAAATCCTAAAGTGACAGTGGAGGGAGGATGCCACCTCATTTTCCTGGCCTTTACTGGATGTGAGAGAAAGGAGCATTCAACCTTGTGGAGGGTGTCTGTATATGTGATGTCTTCAAAATAATTCTGTTTCAGTAAGTACTAAAAGATGAAATAAATATGGAAGTACATGATCAAGGACAAACGAGGGTTTGTTTACATTAGAAAAAACTTCAAGATGGCAGAGAACTAGGAAATGTTAAAACTAAGTTAGGTAGAGATTTGGAATCTTTTTAGATCAGGAATAAAGCAAGCAAACCCAGCATTCACAGTCCTATGAAAGTTACGTGGGGGTGGGGGTGGGGGGAGGAAGAAGCCCATTCTCTCCTCCTTTCTAGTATCCATGGCCAAAAATTCCTGTTTTTCACAGGGAAAAAGCAACGCCTCCTTATGTCTCAGTGTATACATTTTCAATTTAACAACTCTACAATCTCATCTAAGTAGTTAAGAAAGGGGCCATTAAGGCAGCTGGGAGATTGGGTGAGTTATTCCTCCCAATGAATGGTCCTTAGTGATTACTTTGAGATGAAGTACATGACTGAATTCCATTCACCTCTTCCTTGCCTTAGGACATCAATATTGTTTTCCTACTCCCAACTGTATTAATCAACACTTCCCACTGAGCATCTCTCAGGTAGGGTTGAAAATATACATCAATTTCCACTTATCTTTGCAAGTCTTGTCATGCCCTCTTGTAAGGAATGCCAAATCATGGAAATCATTCTGAGGCTTTGATCAACCTCCAGAAAACCCTGGAAACACTGGAAGGGAAGAACAAGCTGGTGGCTTCTGCTGCTAGCATTCCTGCTGCCATGGCAAAGGATTTCTGTCCCCTTTATGTTATGTAAATGTCTTTTTAGAACAAACTGTAAGATCTCTCTCCATCCTTGGTGATCCTTAAGAAAAGAATAGAGAACAATCTGTCCCCAGTGATTTGGGCTCTCATCTGCCTGAAAGCAAAGTACTCAGTTCCAGGATTTAGGGCTAGAATGAACCTCAGAACTCAGAACTCAGAACCTCTAGTTCAATCTCCTAATTTTACGGAGGAAGCAAAATGAGGTTCAGAATAGATGATCTCTCCAGGCTCCTTCTAGTTCTTTAATCAGTGGGAAAGGATTAGAAGGAGAAATGGAGCAAAAAGAAAAGATTATTTCCGAGTATTGTAACCAATAGAAGAAGGAAGGAAGCAGTACTCCAATTCCTTAGGTTTCCAAGTTTACCTCATCCTCAATTCGTGTCTTGCTTATTCCACACATGAAATCTTGTTGCTTCTGCCTTCATAAAATGTCCCATATACTGCTCTCTGCTCACCCAGTCCCCACCCTCATTTAGGCCTTCATCTCCTCTCACCTATACTATTGCAATGGCCTCTCATTAAGATTTCCTTCCTGCAGTTTCCCTTCCCTTACCCCAGTTGCTGACTGGTCCTCCACACACCTCATAAAGTGATTTTCCCAAGTACAGATCTGACTATATTAATGAACTCCATGGATCCATGTTACTTTGAGGATCAAATAGAAACTACTCTGGGTAAAATGCTTCCCAATGTGGCCCCTTCCTCTTGCTTTAGTCTTCCTACACACTACTCCCCTCCATGATCTAACTATATTGACCTATTTGCTATTTCACACACTCAACCTCCACCTGCTACTTCAGTACCTTTGCACCTGATAAGCCCACATCTGCAGTGCCCCCTTCCTCATCTCCACCTCTTGGAATGCTTGGTTACCTTTAATACTGAGCTCAAAAACCACTTTCTACCTGAAACCTTTACTTATTCCCTAGCTGTTGATAAACTCTTGCCAAACTACCTTGCATTCATTTTGTCTGTCTGTCTGTCTATCTATCTATCTGTCTGTCTGTCTATTTATCTGTTTCTATCTATATCTTTCTATCTATCTTTCTGTCTCTATCTATATCTATCTTATATCTCTGTCTATGTCTGCCAAAAGTTATGGGGAAAAGGAAGGAATCCATTTTCTCCTTCTTTCTAATCTCTTAGCCAATGATTCCTCTCTTAGGTAATACACATATATATGTACAGGTGATTATATGCATTTATAATACACACCATGTATGTTATATACATATTTTAAAAGTATACTCATTGTCTACCAATATATACTATGATACACATATAATAATTATATGACTATAGAGCTATCTGTCCCAATATATGCATACATACTATGTATAAAATATACATATTATATGTATATACATTTGTATACTTATACATGTACATTTAGTATATAAATGACCTCAGACATTTCCTAGATGCGTTGTTCTGCGAAAGTAACTTACATGCAATTGCCTGATTCTTCCTGCTTTTCTGTCTTAGAAGGAATGAAAGAAGGAAGGAAGGAAGGAAAGAAGAGAGAGAAAATGAAGTACTTGTGGAAGAAGTACTGTTTTGCTTTTGTCTTTGTATCCCCAGCATTTAGCAAAATAAATAACATATGATAGGCACATGATAAATGCTCTTTATTTGATTAACTGATGAAATAGGTGGCTTTAGGCATTTACTTTAGGAGTTCCAATATTTTATAAATCTCTTCTAAAACACAACCAAAAAAATAATGAATTTTTTATGACTTTCAATTACATTAGTCCAAGGCTCAATATGCATCACTCTTGTGTTATTGCATGACATTTTTTGGAAAGTCAAGCAAAGCATTTTGCCTTTTAGTCATCATCAGTACTTATGAAATCTTTATAAAGACATTGTCCTCCAACAGGTCAAGTGAAGGACAGTAGGAATGAAATTAGATTCTATTAATATCAATATTGGGGCCCATATATGTATGATATGGGGAGTGTTTCCTCAGTGAGTCATATCATATATGAAACAGTGAATAGCAATTATTTTTGAGGATTATATTACATGATGATAAGAATGGAAATTATGTGCTTTGGGAACCCTACCTCTTTATCAAACAAATTCCTTAAGCAATTATTTTCAAATAGCATGGGCATCCCAAAATTTTGTCCCGCTATATTCTTTTCCATAAATTTTCTTCCTTGACTCTCCCATTAGTGAAAACTATATTTTCTATTTGTAGCCACGCTCTTTCTAGTGGCAAAAACATGGGAAATGAGGGAGTGTTGATTGATTAAGGACTGGCTGAACAAATTTTGGTATCTGATGGTGATGGAATACTATTGTGCTGAAAGGAATGATGAACTGCTTGATTTCTATATGAACTGGAAAGACCTCCAGGAACTGATGCAGAGTGAGAGGATCAGAACTAGAAGAACATTGAACACAGAGACGAAACACTGTAGCACAATCAAATGTAATAGACTTTTCTACAAGCAGGACAATTAGGAGGAACTTATGAGAAAGAACACTATCCACATCCAGAGAAAGAACTGTAGGAGTAGAAAAACAGAAGAAAAACATATGATCAATCACATAGTTCAATGAGGATATGATTGGGGTTTTGATGTCAAAAGATCACTCTATTGCAAATATGAATAACATGGAATAGGTTTTGATCAATGATACATGAATAACCCAGTGAAATTTCTTGTCAGCCCTGGGAGTGGGGAGGGAAGAGGGCAAGGGGAATCATGAATCATGAAACCTTGGGAAAATATTCTAAATAATTGAATAAATTATTTTTTAAATCCATTGTAATATAAGAAAGTCCTCTGGGGCAGGAAAGAGGTGGGATACAGGATAATTAAAAATAAAAGATATTTTTAAAAGTGTTTCTAAAAAAGAAAACTATATTTTCCCATTAATTTGTTTCATCTATCACTGAATGTTACCATTGTTTTGTGCATGTGTGTAAGGGCAAAGTATGGTTCCTTATGGCATATAGAAGGTTGGCTCAGTGGATAGTCTACTGGACTTGGAATAAGAAAAACCTGAGTTGAAATCTTGTCTCAGACACTTGCCAACTGTGTAAGCTTGAGCAATTTATTTAATCTCTCTCATGCTTGGTTTCCTCATGCATAAAACGGAGATAATAGTAGCACCTAATCCCCAGAATTGTTTGTGAAAGTCAAATGATGATTCTTAATTTAAATTTTTTGCAAACCTTTAAGAATTATATAAATAATAGTTTTCGTCATCATCTTTATCATGAGAAGTACTGTTTGACCACCATGAAGGCATAATAGATTTTCATTTGTGACAAAACTCATCATTTCTGAACTCAAAATTATTTTTTCCTCTTTTCTGCGAATGGCAATATTTAAACATTACCTCCTTTTCAATGATTATTTATTAAGTTGTGTCTCTAATTTTTAAAAGGGAATTGTACTGCAACTGATTTTATTCACAACTAAATGAAATGAAATTTGGATTGCTTATATCCTTATTTCTAGCTTTAATTTCATCTCACCAACAGGGGGAAATTGTATCTAACTTCTAAACCTTAAGAGGATAGTAACACATTTTATAGTTGGGAAATGTTCTGTATTATGTGAAAATAAAAGCCACCTTGTCTTTTTTCCCATAGGTCTTCCATGATGTTGCCTATAAAGCTAAGGATCGTAATGACTTGCTTGCAGGAATTGATGAATTTCTTGATCAGGTTACTGTTCTCCCTCCTGGAGAGTGGGACCCAACCATTCGAATAGAACCCCCCAAAAATGTTCCTTCTCAGGTATGTATATAAGGCAATCTATAGTGGCAACATCACAGGACATGTTTTCCATTAAAGTCTGCCCTGAGAAAAAACAAATGATTCTTCTTCTTCTTCTTCTTCTTCTTCTTCTTCTTCTTCTTCTTCTTCTTCTTCTTCTTCTTCTTCTTCTTCTTCTTCTTCTTCTTCTTCTTCTTCTCCTCCTCCTCCTCCT